>NW_009203336.1:0-15585 GCF_000690835.1 Fulmarus glacialis | reverse complement strand
ATTCTATGATTCTATGATTCTACGATTTTCTGTCCTGCAAACCTCTCTGGGCCCAGCAAGTGTTGCCCTAGGCCAGCAGCCAGCCAGGAAACTGGCCAGTTCAAGACACTGGCCTCTTCAGCAAACTCAAAGCCAGTTCTCAGCACTGGCTTGAGACCACAAGGGAGCCAAGACGCGAGGCTTTACAGTAACAGAGTGGAAGTGGAAAAGAGGCTGTCTCAATCTTTAGGGTTTCCAAGAGACCTGCAGAGGCCATTCAGTAGTCTTTGTATGACTGTAGTTAGCGAAACAGAGCATGAGTTACGGGTATATTCATGCTACAACTTTGTGCTGTAATAACTTGAAAAACTGATGAGTAAAGCTTTCAGGACTGAGTCTTTACTATGTTGGTGAAAGAGAAAACATTTAGCACTGATCAAGAATACCAGCTTTTGTGGTACACAAAGGCCATTTCCCATTTTTGCCCTCTCCTTGATAATAGGTGATAATTTTAAGTGAGCTCTGCAGGCACAAATATTTCAAACCAAACCAGTTTGTGCCAGGCACAACACAGTCAACTGATGAGAAGACCAGACTGTCGCAGTTCTACCATGTCCACTCACCTGAAGTCAGCAAGGGGCAAATTCTCCTAAGTGAACACATTTTTCAGAGCACCGTGGTGACTCATGTTCCTAAGCCATTTCCACCCAGGACAAAAGATGTGTAAATGTAACAGGGCACACGCATTTCAGGGTCAGATCCCCAGAAGGGACTTCTACACTGTGATGCTGAGTGCTGAGCTGCTAGGTCACTGACGTGGAAGCCGTTGGTGTGAGCACTGAGGCCTTCAGGGAAGAGCTGCTTCGATATCCACAGAAATGAATGCAACGAGCAAGGAGCTGCCTAAGCCAGCCAACAGTGGAGTTCCAAGGACTAGCAGGTTCCTTAAACCCCACCCCCCAAAATTAGGCATCTCTCTCCCCACAGAAGTCACAGCCCTAAATCCTCTCCTCATAGTTGGCACTTACACCCATCCATGTGGAGACGAAAAAAGAAAAAAACACCTACCAAGAAAGGAAGTACCCACGTCCCATTTTCATTCAATAGCTTTTTGGTTATTGCACTCCTCCAGGCCATGGAGTTGGTACTCACCGCAAGTTGAGTCTAGGATCTCTGTTTTAGGCTTAGGTAGCTAATACTGCTGTTATATGGCTGTATCTAACCCTTGGTACCCTAAGAGCTGTAAAATCTGGACCTTAAGATCCCAAGTTTCTCAGAAGTCAACACAACTACGATTCCTACACCCTCTTTGAAGATGGTTATTAGGGTCCAAGGTCATTTGAGGTGAAATTCTTTGAACTGGAATGAAAATATTTAGTCCATGATAAACATCTGGACTTCCCCTCTGATCAATGTATACCTCCAGGGATACTTTCAGGTATTCCATCCCATTCTAAATTATTTTTGAAGGAATGATTCATAATTCTGGTTTGCTTCCACTTTATAGCAAAGATAAGTACATAGCTCTTAAATGTTTGCAGAGCTGCTGAGCAGCAGCTGGAAGGCTCAAGAGACTTAAAAAGAAATTCTTTTGCTAACAGGATTGTCTGAACTAAGGTGCAGTCAGACTCGTCAGCCCACAACTGCTGAATTAGACAGATCTGATAAATGCACGAAGGTAGAGTCTAACACAATGGCATTGGGATTTGGAAAGTGACATTCAGCTTCTTGTGATTCTATGCTGTCTGGCAATCAGTGTCAAAGGAAGCAGAACTGGAGTGTTTTCTCTGAGCTGCTTGTATTTGCTGATAGCCCAGATATAGGAAAGAGAGGCGTCAAAGAGCAAGGAAGGCCAAAATCCCCCCATCCACAGCCACACACATATTTGGAATGCAGCTCAGCAGGGAGGCTCCCAAAATCATTGTTGGAAGAACAAAGGCAAGTTTTAGATGACAGACATTTCAAACAACAGAAAAGTTTGAGGAGACCAATAAGAATAACAATTAGAATGGGAAAGGATTAAGTGGCCAACAGAAAACAACAAAAGGAAAATTAACATCTTTTCAAAAATCACAAAGCAACTTCAAAAGCAGGGTAAGAACAATGAAAACCCCAAATTATGCACAGTTTAGCAGCAAAGCTCACAAAGAAATTAAGCGACGCCTGCAGAGAAAGGGTGTGGGGAGATCTTATAAATTTACCAAATTCCAAACAGGATAAAAAAAAAAAATTCTCACACACATAGCCTGGTAGGCAGCCAGTACCACTTGGTGCCATGATTTTTGAAGGCCAAATTCTAAAATGCATTTCTAATGCTAATAGTTTTGCAAAGGGGAAAGCTAGAAAATGAAATTATATTAACGAAGTCCAAGTGGGGTAGGTAGGAACTGCCAACTAGTGACACAGCATAATGTGTCTGTGATGACAACACCTTGCTTTTGTGCACCCATCACCTAGTCAAACTTTAACAATTTGGGATGAAAGTTTGTATGACAAGCACTAAACTCAGCTGGAATTCTGTCTGTTGCTTGTTTTGAAATGTTCAGCCAAAATCGTTGTGCTGTTTCCCAGAATGAGATTTGGAGTTGATAAATTACCTCACAACTTAAAGCAAAAACTAATGAACTTTCCTCTGAAGAGCTTTACCACTCCCATATCATTGAAGAGGATGTTAAAACTTAGCAGAAGCCTAAAACTTAGGCTATCTGTGTTATGGCTTTACCTTCTGCCATAAAAGTCCAAGTGAACTTAATTATAAATCTCAGAGAAACCACACTTCACACATCCTTAGCAGAGACTTCCTCAATTTCAGCAACTAATGATTCTGGCAGTTCCTTCTGAACCTTTCTTCTTCTTCTCTGAACCTGTTCCTTCCACAGCTCTTAGTGTTGTTCAGGCTGTAGATAAACCAGTGAAAACCTGCAAAGGCTGCTTTTGGCTTTTGCAGGCTGGCATGAGGCTAAGCACCGGACCTGAGAGCAGGAAACTGCTTTGCTACACTGATGCTGCCTCTGCTGGCATCCAACAGCTACAGTGACTCAGACACCGAAAAGAGAAAAAGGATTCAGGAGAAGAAAAAAGAGAACATTGAGATTCAGAGACAATATGAGAGAAATTGTAATGGAAAGTTGGAGGAAAGGACTGGAGCACATCGGGAAAGGAGCTCCTTGGATTAGGAGCTGGAGACAGCATGGGAAGGGGGAGCTGGGACCACAAGACAAAGAGCGTGTGACTGGCAGCCACAAGGATGGAGGGGACAGGGGATCTGGTCCTGCTAGGGGCAGGAGCTGGAGCCATAGAAGGAAAGAGAGAAAGAGTTGAAGGGGAGACACGGAAATGGATGTGGAGCTTAGAGGTGAGGAAACAGACACTGGCAGCAAATGAGAGACACTAGGAGGGGGAGCAGCTGGGGGGAAGAAGACGTCAAAGAAAGAAGAGGAAGAACAGAGAGTCAGATCTTACTGGTGTCTGGGCATACACAACACTAAGAAACATGAGCCTGTTCAGGCAAAGAAACTGAGATAAGAAGTCAGGGAGGAAGGGTCTAGGAACAGAAGACCAAGATTGAAGGAGAAACCCAAGGATGGAGACTACAATGTATAAAAACCAAGGGATGTAAGACAGGTCTGTACCATGGAGGTGGGACACAAATAAAAATCATAGGAGAAGAGAGAGATATCAGACAGAGAACTGGAGTATGCAGTGCATCAAAAGTAATTTCTGAGAGAAGAGAGAATTACAAATTTGCCAAGTGAGGAGAACAAGCAGGGCCACAGAATCAAGTCAAGACCTTTGAGAAGGAGAGACTGGGACAGGGCAGGAGGATGGGTCAGCGAGGAGACAACCCAAGGAAGGACAAGGGAAAGGTGGGGAACATGAAGCAACACTGAAGGACTGTCATGTAGCTGAGCACTGAGCAGAACTGAAGGTGCTTGCAGCCCACCTTTCCAGTGCACCTGTGAGACACATTGCTGTTGGTCCAGACTGGGAATAGCAGCTGCCTACCACTCTTTGTTAGCATAAGTGCCTGCACACGCTGTAAAGACACCCTGCATAGAACCCTCATTTAGCTCTCTCCTATCTATATGCTCAGATAACAGCTTTTAACGACACAATCACATGCCATTTTTCTTTCAGCCCCATGCCTCAATCCACACGTGGAATAGGCCACACTCTCTTAACAAACACCTATTCACTAGAATGTTGTCCCATAACCATTCAGCATTGCAAACTTCACAGCACACAATTCAAATTGTCTTTGAAGACAGTAATTATCTCTCATAGTAAATTTCCTTCAGCTTATATTCTTAAATATATCCTTATTCACTTCCTTACTGATTTCCTTCTCTGTGGCATTCACAGTGTGAGCATTTCCAAGGCCTAAAGACTCAATAGTTTTTTCAGGAGCCCAAGAATGCAGACAGACGTTTAAATAGTTTTAAATAATTAGGACCAGCATTGCTGGGAGTGTTTGGTATATTGCCCTACATATTTGTCTGTATTTGAATAAACACCTTTGAAAATCTGGCTCTCTGTGCTTGCACAACATCAATTCATTTATTTTCACAACACTTCCCGGAGGGCAAGGCAGACAATATTATTCCCTCGTTAGGAAATTGAAGCAATGAAAGTGTCTGGTCAGAGTGGGTGCCCAATTTGAAATAGGCAGGAATTGCTTTCTGTAGCATACTATTGGCAGCAGTTCTGCATGCGCCTCAAATGAGCCCCTAGGCTTGCAAGTAATTCAGGAAATAAGGAACACACCATTCATGACCACCTGTGGCTGCATGAATGATTGTCCCAGGATCACACAGAGGCTTTGTGGCAGAGAACGTGGACAACAGCCCGCACCGGAGTAGGCCAGCACGAGGCTTTTCTTTATCAGGCAGTCGTCCTTCCACCACCTGCAAGCCCATGTTTTGTACCTTACACATATTCCTACTTCAGCGACAAGTGATGAGACTCCAGGCAGCAGCCTCCTTCACTACACCATGATTCATCTCTGGAGGAATAATCCTACCCTACTGACTGTATCCTGTTAAAAACCCTATGTAATCCCACTGTATATTTGACAAGGTAGAGCAAGCAGCGCTGAATCTGGCCTTGCCTAACTTCTGAGTGAACAGGAGCCTGTGCACTTTATTCAGCTTTAATCAGCGTTTGTTTCAGAGCCATGCACCTTAGAGACTAGACGTAGGATGAAGATCCCGGACAGCTGGTTCTGTTGCCAGCTATACCACCAGCCTGCAGGGCAACCGCAGCTAGGTTATCTACTTCCCCAGGTCTCCCTTTCCTCTTTTGTAAAATAGGGACATTAATATTGACATCACTTCTAAAGCATTTTGAGAACTATTGATGAAAGGCACTATTTGAGAGTTTGGCATAATTACTGTCATTGCATATAGCAGGTTTGATGTGTAATCCATACGTACATGTATTTTAAGTGGCTGCTGAGCTGCTGGAGACCACACACCAGGCTAAACAAACCACTGCTCTGGTAAATCCTGGATTCAGGTCTTCAGGCAGCTCACCATCACCATTCCATGGGATGAGGACCCAGACACATTTGAGTTTATGCCCTAATCCCAAACTGAGTATAACTATCATATTATAAAAATGAAAGGATTGAGTTAGAACAGCAACAACTGATGGAAGAACATAAAACAACGCAAGAAAAATCAGTGGATCATGCTCACTATGCCAGTTTTGCTACTAACCCACTACTAACCTGAAATTTACACCATCGTTGAAATTCCGCATGACTTGTTCGCAGTCAGCAGAGAAGCTGTGTGCATAACTGATCTAGATGTCAGCATAGCTTTTTCACAGTTATTTTATGCAACACATCTAAGCCAACAAGTCTGGTGTACAAAGGGAGAAGAACAAGCTCTCTGAGTGAATAGAAAACTAGCGTTCAGAACCTTTTTCTTTGTTTGATTACCGTGCCATTAAACTGACATTGGAATGATGCTTGAACTGCACTTGAACTTTGTAGCCAATTGCATCAAAAACTGAGATTTGCTCTTGATCACCTTTTCGAAGTGCAAAGCATCTTCAGAGAGCTTGCCTCTAACCCAAATAGTTCGCATTGTGTCGTATTGTTACAGATTGGTCAGAAACAGATTTAGCTGCAAGTTTAAACATCAGGAGTAATTTAATAAAGGCCTTCCATTGTGATACTTTGTTTGAAAACTGCAGTATGAGTATGCATAAGTATGTATGATGATATGGCCACACTTTAGGTAGCAAACTAATGGCATTTTTCTAACTTACTATTCTACCTGAGAAAACCTGTTATTTTCTAGATTTCGATTTTCCATATACAAATGATATTTAAAAATCATTCTGGTTGATGAGATTTAAAAGCGAGATTACAGAAAGCTTGAAAAACTCCATTCAATTGGAAAAAATAATTCGCTACTCAACAGATTTGTGCTTTGCTGCTGATCAGAAAATAATAAAACCCACATTAATACCCACGTTACCGAGCACCATAATACCATACAAGAGCAACAAGCACACACTTGATGAGATTACAGTTCCATACATTTGGAACTAGTAAAAGGAAATACTTCTCAAAGAGGTCCAGAGCCAGTCTGGGGAATTTTCTGCAACAGAAAGTCATTGTGATAAATAGCACAACCATCTTTTTGAAAAGAACAAGATCATTTTCTGGACATTAAGCAGCTATGCTGGTGAAGATAAGGACAAATAGAAACACACACAATCTTTCCAAGGACAGCCTTATTTTTTCAGTCTTGTCTGTGGCCTTCAATGAAAAGAGGCAGCTCCAGAAATAAAGCACTGGTCTGCTGCTGTGGTTAAGTCCATATTCACGTCTCTAAGTAACCTACTTTAAAATTTCCATTGCCTGAGCTTGGCAGAGAGCTAGCCTAGGGCAGGATTCAGGCCTCTAGATAAGCTTTAGGTCAAGTGTGAATCAGAAGTAAAATGTTTATGGAGTTCAGGGACCGCAAATCCCATAAGCAGTCGGATAAGAGTTCATGTAAATGTTAAATCTTATGGGATCATCTTTCTTACAAGCTTGGTGCCATCTTGGGCTGTAATGTCATGTGAAAACAGCTTTAAAAGAAAATTGCTGAATACAATGCCACCCAAAACCCAGAGAACCAAGTCTGGTGCTAGGAACTGTTATCCAGCTCGACACTGCTGCAAACAGCTGATTAGCAATAGCATTGATATTGAACTGATAGCAAATAGCACTGAATTGATAGCAAATAGCAAATAGCATTCAGAGCAGAGGGGCAAGGCTGAGCCTAGCTTTGCTGCCAGAGAAGGCCAGTTGACTTTGGCCAGACAAAAGGAGGAGGAGCAAGGGGACGTTGCAAGTGCAAAATTTGCACACATTCACCTCAGCATCTGCAAAACAATTACAGCAACTCACTCTGTGTATAGACCACTAGAGATGTCTCATCCCTGAGCTAAAGAGCACACTCAGGCAGCATGTGAGAGAGCCTTGCTCCGTGAATGCAGTCCCCTAACTCCTCCGCCCTCAGCCACCCCACGACTTGGAATAAAAGCAAACAGAAAGCTCAGTGTGGAGGTTTCCCACATGCGGGTGCAGTGCCAAAGCTCCCCGAAAAGGGCAGTCACATGCCCTGCAAACTGGCCAGCCTTTCTTGGAGCCTAGAGACTCTCCCCTCCACACCTGGTTTTCACGACCTGGTTCAGTGATCGTGATGTGTCCAAGAGCGAGTGCCAAGGAGGGACACAGATGCTGTGCCCCCCTAGTAACTGTATTTCCATCCCAGCAAGGATTTCTGTCATATCACAGAGAGAGAGATTTACGGTTTTCTTTTTGTAGGAAAACACATCTATTTCTTAGCAGCACGAGGCTAATTCCCTGCCTTGCTGCCTGCAGCTAGGCTTTGCCACGTTTTACTACACTGGGCTACCCATTTTAATGCACTGGCAGTTTCAGTTTCTCTGTGCAGTGTGTGTTTTTGAACTCACTCCGCAGCATGCTGTGAAGCAGACAAGGGAGGAGGGAGTAAAGAAGGAAGGAGGGAATGAGGCAAGGTGGTTCAGCCCCATGGAAATGTTGCACTTCCCTGGAGATTAAGCTTCTGTTTTCTCAATAGTCCCAATAAGGGAATCTAAATGTTTAGCAGAGCAAATCTTAAAATAAGATTACATGTACCACGTTGTCCCAGCCAAAAACATTACCCCTGCTTAGCAGCAGCCCAGATGCACTGGCATGAGTTCACTCCAACTTGCTGGTGGGTGCAGAGAGCAGAATAACTGTTTCTGTTGTCTGCCTGCAGCTACTCCACCACTCACAAGCCCCATGAAAACACCTCGAGGGGCTGCTCTGCATTATTTGCCTGCCACCATAAACGCGGACAGCACTTTGTGAAACAGGGGAAGGTCTGCTTCTCTGTTTCAGGAAATACCCATCACGAGGCAGCTGAGCCCTGCTGATTTCAACCACAAAATTGCTGGTGTACCCAGTAGACCCAGTTTCAGTCCACATCCCTGCCCTAAGCACCTTACAGTTTACAACTTGAGCCTGCCACATAGCCCTGAGGTGTTTGGCCCAGGCCACGTGGACAAACACTAGCTACTGAGCTAAAACCCTAACAGCCTTTTCCATTAGCCCACACCTGAGAAGGAGGTTACCTGGCTGGTTGGACGTCCAGAGCACATGGCTAGGTGAGCTCAGAAAAGCATTAAAAAAAAAAAAACAAAACCAAAACCTCAGCAAGTTTGTAGGCCTGCTCCATTCATTTCTACTCACTGTCCGCATTGACCGAGTCAGACTCAGTCAGTTCCCAGCTAATTTCCTAGGTTCAGCTAGTTGAAAGCAATCCAAACTCAACTTGCCCACTGTACCCTCGCAGTTCCCACATGCAGTCTACTACATCAAGGAAGCATCCTACAGTTTCATGCCAGGGAGTACAGTTTCTGGGAAAGATGCCACCACTTCTTCTAATCAATTGTTTTAAGATGACACTACTTCACCATGGCTGAAAGTGCCACTCTTGGGGACATATGAAAATAATTCTTTCATTTTTAGGTCAAACATTGCCCTACAGCACCGCACAGCCCACATTACAAGAGAAATTGAAGTGAGAAGAGGCCCATTCTGGTATTGCGATGCCCAGAACGGAGCACAGAGCTCCTAGTGTGGTCCCATCTGGAATGTCATTTAATATCCAAGTCAATGAGGTTTTGAGTCAAGAGGATTAGCTTAATCCAACTAGTCCCCCCTCCTTGGGGGTAAGGGAGGGGAACAGTAGTTTAGGTTTCAACCTCAAGTGATACCTCATTCATTTAGAAAAACCCCCAGCTAAGAGAGGAGAAGTAAGGCCTGAGAATTCTCACACACAAAAAAAAAAGAAAAAATCCAGCATTAGCAAGCCCTAATCCATTTGCTGTGATAGCTATTTATCAGGCCATAAAGAAGCAATGAACAGACTAATTCAATTTTGCCTTAGTGAAGGCTCAGCTGTAAGGGAAACCTGAGCTTGTTACAGTCTTCCTATTGAACAATATGAAAAATTCAGACAAGATGGATGCTTCTGAAACCCTTGGGCCTGAGGAGCAGCTTGCAGTACCTGAAGCAGCACCGCTTCCCTTTGGTACACCCATTTGGTTAAGGAGTAAACAAGGCACACCTTATCTGCACTAGATCTCTCTGCCTGCTGAGCCTTAATTAGAAGCTGAGCATATTCAAGAAAATTGGGATCGATTATCTCAGACAGCGTTCCCAGGAATTAGATCAAACAACACACTCGCACCTACGGAGGGCCAAGGTGGAACAGCAGGAGCCAAAATTACCCACCTTGCCCTGGAGCCCCCGCTGTTTGATACACAAATAATCCTACAGCACCAAGGCTCACCTCTGCCACAAAGCTACAAAAAGCCTTTACCCTGGAATCAGTGAAAACATGCAGAGGTGGGAAAGCACCTGAGGAATTGACTCCTTCTGAAAGACACCTCACCTCAGGCAAACTCAGCAGGACGAGGAATTGCCAGAGCATATTTGTTCCCAGCCTAAGGATGTTTTCACTGTGATACAAATTTGCTGACTCAACAGACCATGAATGGTCTTTTTGGTGCCCTGTGCCCATGAAAACCAGGCCACCTGTGCTCATGAAAATGTTCTCAAGCACACAAGCAGGACTTTAGTTAAGCCACTGTAGTAGGCAGGCCTATAATTAGGCAATTTTGATCTGATGTTAACATTGCTGAATTTGGGAGTCAAAGTGTAGGCTTCTTCTAGACAGCTGACACGCTTCTTGATTTCACAGGCTGCAAAGGGTGACTGGGAAAATGCCAGAACTAAAAGAATGTTTCAGTAAAGAATCCAGTTCTTATACTGATACCTGCCTGCAGTTTCCCAGTTGCTGAGCACAAACGAGATAATAACTCACTGAATTGTTCACATATAATCAACCATCTAATTGTGCGTGCAACTGCCAGGCTGGAATATGCAAATCCACCTGCAAAATGAATATGTGCATTCTGAAAAGTGAACTTTAAAAGGTCTATGGTGACAGGCAGCCAGCAAGTCTGGTTCCAAATGTCTTCTACGACCTTATCACGAAAATAAATGGCACTCAGTTAAGTTCTCAATCCACTTTTGACTTTGAGGTGACTTTTCCTAGCTACTAAACTGCCTTCCCTACAGTCATCCTTCAGACCACTGTGAGACCATACATAAACTTCAGGAAGGTTCTTCGTCAAGGTAAAGTGCACCAGCTTTGCTCCATATCCCGGAACAGTTCGGAAAGCTGGTCCCCTCATTTCAGTCGTAAAGCAGCTGACAGTAATTGCTTTTTCTGTCTTGTTTCCAAGCAAATAAGAACAAGGACCTAAGGAACAATAGAGTATAAATGACACTTGTGAAACAAGCATGTTGTAAGTCCTAGATAATCAACTATGACAAATGCATTCATAGATGTATAATTGTTACATGAAGGGGGGGGGGAAGCTGGAGAGGTACTGTGTTCAGACTCACAAATCATTGAAATTAGAGAGGGAAAAGAAACAAGGCACCTGGGGCCAACACAGAATCACCACCAATGGTAGTTCATTAATAAAAGGCCCTAAGGAAATAACATATGGCTAAATGGGAAAATTCAAGAGGCTATTCAGGCTGGACTAGCATGCAGTTGCATGTTGGAAAACCAGTCATAATGAAGGCAACGATAAATGACTGTAAGCAAAGAACAAGAGGGAAATCAGAAGACCCAAAATTGAGTTTGAAAAGTAAATAGCCCGAAGTATTAAAACAAATCAACTAGAGGTCCTTTCAGGATTTGTCTACATTAGCGCTTCAGTTCAGATCAGGAGCATGCTTTTGAAGCAAACCTCTTCATCTTCACTTAATATGTTGTGTTCATGTCTCAGAGCAGACAATCTAGATTCGTCTCAGATGAAACTAAACCAGAAGATGCACTCCGGGAATGCACTGAATGTGCTCCAGTTGCTAAGTGGTGGTCACTTTATGGGACCAGGCCAGAACGAATCTAAAATAAAAGCCCTTTGAAATTTGTAGTGTGCGTGGATCCTGCATCCTCATCAGCACCAACCATTCTGCTTTGCAGGCCTTCTTCTATTGGCCATCACCATGTGCTAGCGTATACGCAGCCTCAGTGTCTCTGAATCTTGAAATGAGAATCTGAAATGAAATCTGAACCCGGAAATGTGTGAAGTAACCTGGGCACTCACTAGATTGGTGAGGCTTTAGGGAAACAGTCACAGCAGAGACTACATTTCTGAGAAGCTAAGGGATTCCTTTGCAGCCATCTTTAGCACTAAAGGTGTTGAGGCGATACCTATCCCAAACCTGCATTTTTTAGCTTCTAAAACAGTCTGACTAGGAGATGAATGTGTCAGCAATAGTGGTTTATGCCAGAGCACAGGAATGAGTTTAAAAAGCACCCACTTTCTAGGTTTACCTTCATGAGTCTGGGTGAAATCAAGTCACGTTCTTACAGAAATAAGTAAACTCATTCAAAACAGTCCCTGTTTCCTGGCTGGAGGACAGCACGGTTTTGTACTTTTTTTTCAAAAAGCTGAAATGCTGAGTTACACACCACTAGCCCTCATAGGTTAAAATAGTTTAAAAAGAGAACAATATGTCCCCAGAAGATCACTCAGACGTGGTCATTTCTCACAAATGTGGTTTCTGTCCCACAAAAATCATGTGTCATCTGTTTTTTAGAACATATTAATTGATAAAGGCACTGGAGAACTGTTTGACAAAGCTTTGCAGGCACTATAAAGACTGCCAACAAAGGCCCTGCAGAGTCACTACAGGTGTGGGGTGGATGTGATACAGTGACTGCAGTTTAATGACTCATCACCTGATCTGCTGAGGACCTCTATGCCATTGTAACAGAGTGACTTTCACTCAGGTGTCCATGCTCTGCAGACACAAAATGATCCTAGGCTGTGAGACCCGGTAATCTCATGCGGCAAAAATGATCTAAAAATCAGGAACCAATGCTGTGAAAATCAAGAGTCAATCTTCCTCATGGCCAAAGGTGGCAATGAGACCTTTCCAGTGCCACGCTAGGTCTGCTGTCTTTAAACACAGGCACTGATGACCTGGAAAGAGAATTAGGCAGGGAGGCAGCAACATTTCCAAAAGGTGCACTGTTATTTAGGTTATTCAGGCAATAAGATTTTCCAGAGGGATGGACAGTAGCTATATGATGCCAAGCAAAATTTAATGCTCATAAATAATGCACTGTGCAGGGGAAAACTGTCTGTCTTTGTTGCAGAACACTGCCAGAACTGCATCAGCTCAGCAAAGGGCTATGTGTGCCACTTCAGACAAGTCCAGGGTACCCTGACTCAGGGTTTGAGTGCAGTCAAAGTACTAAGATATTTTGGCTGTAGAAGAAATGGCCTGCAGAACAATGCAGAGGGATTATCATTCCAGCTTCCTACATAAGCAGAGGTGCAGGCACAGCTGGGAAAATGCACTGGTCACCTCATTTCAAAGTCAGCATCACTGACCTCCTGCTGTCCTCTTCCATCTGCCAACTCAGTCAAAATAAGCTGAGTTAATTTAAACAGTTTATACAGTAGGGTTTTGCTGCCACAGTAGACTCACTTTGATTGGAACAGGTTAAGGAGTACTCACACAGGCAATTATGCCATCAAATCAGAGACAAAATAAGTTCTTTATGCAGTGAGGTGTGAGAAATAGATGGGGACAAGCTTGGAGGAGTGTGAAGGGGTAAAGAATACGACAACATTTTACTGCAGCACCAGAAACAGGATGGATTGACTGTACCCAAAAACTGGAAGGCAGTTCCAGTGAGGCTATTCAGTTATCTAACACCATCAACTGTAAGCGCATTTAATGTGTTTTAATGTGATGGTAGATAAAATGTTTTGAGTACCGGTCTTATGAATCAATCTTTCCAGGCCTAGTGTGGTAAATGTTAAGCCGAGAGGATCCAGAAGAGTAAACTGAGAGCATGTTCTCATTGAAATCTCTCTTTGGACATTCTGCAGGGCATTTGTGACTTGTCCCAGCTGTTAGCACCCAAGGGTAAAATGTTCGCAGTCACTAGAAACTCCAAAATTCACCCAAGGCTGCTGAGGTAACACTCCCGTCCTCTTGCCACTATGCAGGCAGGGACAGGTAGTGGCCCCAGCACTCAGAGATGAAGCTAAGCAAACTTTGTGGTCATCCTGGCAGCTGCAAGGCCTTATCTGCTTAGATCAGCAGCTCATTTCCCATGTATACAGAGGGCTTGGGCTCATCAGCACTCTCCATTCACTTACACTGCGCAGGGCACTATCTCATAGACATGCAGGAAACAGTTTGAATTCACCAGGCGCTGTCACAGGAGAGGGATGAGGAAAGACTTAAAAGTAGAATGACATTGGCTATCACACAGTAGTCCCATTTTTGCATTCTCAATGCTCACAGTTTTGGGCCACAAAAGGATACATACATTGGAATTGTTTGTTTGGGGGTGGAGGAAACGGGTGTTATGTTTACCTGTAACCATCGCTCTCACGCAGCATTGTATGTACTTGTTCTGTTAGCCCCGAACCAGTATGCCCAAACAGTCTTATGCACGCAAATAAACAAGCTTGAAGTTACTTAGACTGTGCTTACATGGTTACTTTAATCCAGTACAAGTCTATGCTGCCACTGGCTGAAGCTGCGTGGCTCTTGCCTTTACCCCACAGCACATCAGCATCCTCCTGCTCCCAGCCCAGGGCTTTCGTGCACCAAGAAATCAAGTAGCCAAACAGTGATCCAGATCAGGGAACCAATTCATCTGCAAAGAGATCTTTTTTTTTCCCGTTAGGTTGGTTTTCAGACAATCAACCTGGCACAACATGCAACTGCAGTGGCATTAATACCACGAGCATTTCAGTGGAAAGGAGAGGTCAGGGGAATGTGTTGGCCTTTCCAGCATAACCATCTGCTTATCTGTAGGCTCATACTTAAGTTCACTTGTTGTCAAAAGGAACTTAGGCACATACTTAAAATATTCAGATGATGTACAGAGCTTTTCAGCAGTTTAAAATTCTAGCATAAATAAAACTCTATTCTACTCATAAAATCTCCACAAGCAAGTTTCACAAAAGTAAAATTCTCCATGTATGACGATCATTGATATTATGCAATATTTGTATAGCAGCATGAAGTCATAAAATACAGACAAGAAAAAGAAAATTACCTGAGATCATCTTACTACTGTAGTTCCAGCAGTTCCATTCATTTCAGAGCTGATCGAAACTCAGAACTTCTTTTTCTCATCAAAGAAGTTTGATGTTTTGAAATTTGGTTTTGATCCAAGGATAAAACCAAGTATTTCAGCAATTTCTCAATAAATGGACAACCTGGAGGAAAACAAGAATTAAGAGCTATCTGCTTTCCAGAGTCAATTTTAGGACTTTGAATTTTCATTTTAAAATATATACTATTTTATGGAAGTTCTCTTACTTCTTATTTTCCTGTTATTTCATGACTAATCAATAGAATTATGCACTGACTAATACCGACATGTCATAATATGACATGTCATAATTTAAATATCCTTCTATTCTACCAAAAAGTGTTATTTTTAAAACCATTAAGGGCAGTTGCTGCATAGTACCGATCAAAACATCTTTTTTTCTCTCATAGGATAGTTTGATCCTTTGACACAGAAAAGAAAGGAAGATAAAATATTTCAGTCAGCACTGAGCAGAAGCTACTCTAAATTACATTTAGAATAAAATTAAAAGTAAAATTTAAGTGATAGAATGTTTGAACTGCATGTCATATTGTATGTATACATCAATGCTAATAGCACATACAATATCTAGAAAAACAATGAAAAATATGAAATAAAACAGAATAAAAAATATTTTTAAATAAAAAAGAACATTACAATTATGTAAAATTAGGTTATTTTCCAAAACAAAATGTGCAGCAGCAGGAAGAGAGTAGCAATCCATTTCATTCTGCTGCAATTTTTGAGCCTAAATCTGACTCCATCTTACTGATGAAAGCATTTTTCTTTGAAGCTGATATGACCACTTCTGTGAGAATAGCAAAAAAAAAATTGGCTCAGAAAATGTCTTTCTCAAAGAGAAAAAAGTGATAGACAAAATATTATA
>NW_009203335.1:0-8326 GCF_000690835.1 Fulmarus glacialis | reverse complement strand
CAGTTTATAGAGAAGGATGTTGTGGGGGATTGCATCAAAGGCCTTACAGAGGTCCAGACAGACGACAACTGTAGCTCTTCCCATGTCTACTGATGTACCAACGAACCATTAGCAACGGTTCATATATACCCTTATTCAAATAAACCTACATAAAGTTTTTAACTCTGCGGGGAATGGAAAAAAAAACAGAAAGCTTGACCATTAAATTACACTATTACCTGTAATCATTACTAAGAATGACAACTTCACCCACTATTACAGTTGTTTTAAAGAATGTTTTTCAAAGTAGCCTTTTGAAAGGCTGTTGTTTACTAGCAGTCTATAAACCCAGAGCCAAAACCAGATCCTGTCACCTGAAAGACTCAAATCTAGCAGATACATTTTTCAAAAGCATAATAAAGCTGGTATCTACATTAACCTAAACATGATTGTTTAGTATGTTCTGTATAGAACTGTACAGCACATAACGCACCTTGTTTTAAGAGTGTTCAATAGCACTGATGAAGGTTCACACATGTACAAAGGTACCTCACTCTGGGGATACAACAATGAAGAGAGCCCCAGATACACCTGTGTCTTTGCTCCCAAGAACACAGATAAAAAGGGTCATGGAGGTATCAGCAGAAAGATACCGGCAAATGATATCGCCTGAGAAAAAACATCTGGCTAAACGGATTGTCACTGCAGGTACCTGAGCAATAAACCAAACCAAAACATACTGCACAGATCTGCAATTCAACCTGGCAAGACTCATCAAAGAAATGATTAACCATTCTCTACTACCAGTGACAGCCACAAATCTGAAATTTGCTGATTTGAAATCTCTTGGAAAAAAAAGTTCTTTGCCACTTGCTGCTTGTGCTTGCTTTAGCAAATTAGATGGTATAAGATACAGTTCCCCTTGATTGACTCAGCTGTAAGAACAAGAACTACTGTAGCCAATGCACTGAAATTCTTACAGTTAACTAGTTACCAAGGTATATACATACATTGCCCCATAAGAAAAATAAGCTGCTTCTCTGAATACTCTTAAGCATTACAAACAATCAAAGAAACTAGAACTGGAAATCTAATATTTGCAACAAAATGAAGTAATAATCCTGTGTGCGAAATTCAATGCCAGCCAGAAATAAAGGTTGCATCTTTCCAACCTAAATTATGCATTAGTAAAGTAAAGCACACAAATCCAAAAGATGTAATGGAAATGAGAATTTCGGGGTGGGGGGAGGGGGGAAGAGGGAAATTGAGATTATTTAAGTAAACACTGAGGTACCTGAAAGTCTACTATGAGTCACTATCTTTTTTAAAACTGCAAACTGCTGCAAGCAAAATCTTGAGTTCTAGAGGAATCATCTTCATGTGTTCTAATTGCAACAGAAGTCCATTGCCTGTTTCCTAGGAATCTTTCGTGAGTGACCAGACGGCAACATGAAAGCATAGCAGGAGTGCACAACACAACCATCCCAACCCTGGAAAATGCAACTGCTTGCTACATTCCAGCTCATGCCTCTTTGAAAAATAAAACAGAAACTATAGGAAAAAGATGGCTTAGAACTGCAGCACTGTTTCAATATTCTCAGCACTTCCCTTTGATTTGTTTTTTACACTTTTGTTCTTGTATCAGAAGATAAAGTAGACTTCTCTTCTGAAATCTGGGGTTACCCAAGACTTCCAACTGTAGTAATAAATAAAATCCTTGAATGAAAGTTTCAGTCTTTATGTCCTAGATCTTCTGTATGAGGAACTGACAACTGCACATTTAAAAAAAGAACAGGATTATCTGCTAACAACAAACATTAATTGCATCCTTCAATTTCAAGGGAATTACCATACTGCAGGGATACAACTTAAAGCTGACAGGTCTGTAAAGAAGCTTAGAACGGTCTCCTGAACTAAAACTTGACAGTGAGCCAGAGGTAACTGTAGAATAAGAGTGACAGCAGTACACTTGCTGCAGCTATCAGGAGAGCGCAGATGGTGAGTTCTGCTCTGGCAGCTTGATATTGCTGAAGGAGTGGTCCCACCTTCCCCTTTAAGCTCCTCCCAGTCATTCAGTCCTTCCCTATCTTTGTGCCAATTCTCGTGCTAAATTGCCACTCACTGACCTGTTTAAATTCAGTAAATCTTCAGGGAAAAAAAAAGCCTAGGGCCCCTGATAACTGCAAAACTATTTTTTTTTTTTTTTTAATAAAACAGACATACTTCGCATGCCCTGGCAAAGTATTCTATACAAGGAGTGTAATTCAGTGTGAACACACTTACTACACCATACATACACCCCTTCACGGCTTACCTGTCCATGCATTACGTGGCAAACCAAAAAGGTACCCCATACACTGGAGTAAAAGTATAAGCCCATAGGGCTGTAATGCTGCGTAATGACCTCTTTAATCAGCAAAGCATTCTTCCAGATACAAACCCTGAGTCTAAGTCACGTGAGGAGTTCTGACAATTGTTCTTCTAAATTTTGCTCAGACACTTTTTTTGTTTAGTTTGTAATTTGTTAAGAACTGTACTGTGTTTGATTAGAAGTCATGAAGGCAGAAATACAAAATACAAAGTACAGAGTTTACTATTTTAAAAATAGGAAGTGAAATTCCAAAAAGCAAAGAAATCCCAGCAGTGGCACAGGCTGTCTCTCATAATAGATTCCATCCCTATCATAACTGCCTAAAAAGTTCCTCCCCTCTCAACTCCTACATCGTCCACCCTTAACTGTGAATTTCATTTTTTGGTATCTTCTACACTCAAACATACAGTTCACTGGGAACTTCACAGCTTCAAAGTGAACACATGTTAGCCTGAAAGCATTTTCACCTCTAATATCACCATCAGGACAGTATTATTTTGTTCAGACATTCACATCCCAGATGAAAGCAAGACTTTCTTAAATGTTATCTTCTGCTTTAATAACTCAAATTGTCACTAAGGCCATAAAAGTCTTGTAGTTCTGAGGGCTGGATGAGGGGTGGAAAGGAAGGGGAAGGAAAAAAGTAATGATATGCCACACCTCACAGGACTATGTTTAAAACCTTTAAACCACTGAGAATACCTAAATAAACCACCAGCAATGTCAACAGGTTTCCACACAGAGCAAATCCACTTGCCCAAATTACATTTCAGAACAGGGGTTAAATACACTGATTTGATGGGTGCACAAAAAGAAGAACAATGAGAACATCGTTGCCTTGTGATAGCTTATTCATTGACCTGAACTAGATTTGATTCAAGCAAATGTTTAACAAATGTAGCATTGCTCTGGAAATTGGTCGTTCTAATATACAGCACATGCCGCGTTTGCAAAAGACAAAAAATATATTTTAATGTCTTACTGGGAAACTCAATTTACCAAGCACAAAATGGAGTATGCCAATTATCTGCAGAAGTACTGCCCATTGATCATAAGCTTTCCTCTGTATCTTTAGGTGATGAACACTTAAATGGAATTAGAAATGTTACACATGGCCAGTATTTACTAAACCACACAATGTAAAAAAACCTTGAAAACACAGGTGACAGATATTTAGTTTGGATAGCTATAGAAACTTTTTTAATGTAGAGTGAGGTGGTCAGAGTGTTTTCCTAGACATTCACCATCTCCCTCCTCTTTCCTGTTATCATTACACACATTATTCCCCTCCAAACAGCTGGAATAAGAAGCTGCTTTGAAGACTGCATCATTGATGACAACACATGCACTGGATGAATCACACACATTTAAGAACAGAAGCAGCCTTGCTATCCTTATACAAAAACCAAGTTGGTGTCATACCGTTACTTTTTAATCTTTTAAGCTCCTGTATTTTCTTTTTTCTCACTTCCTTTATAGAGTGAAGTGCCCTTCATATGCAAAATCACCCCAGGAGGTCTTAACTTGAATAGATAGGAAAGGGTGTCAACTTCAGGTAAAATCTAGCGAAAATACGCAGCTCATCACTTTCACAAAAGTTAGCAAGCCTGGTTAAAGATTAGACCAAACACATTATCGCCTTATGAACATTTTTATATATTAATCACATTTTTTATCTAGCCTCTGAAATTATATATTTACAGCAGTAAGAAATACACACATACATATACACACAAGGCACACACACACCTGTAGAGGCAAGCCGTATGAAGAGAAATTAATCAGAGTGATCAATTAATTCAGGGTCTGACAAGCCAAAGTAAAAAAGCTTTAAAGCTGAGGAATCCTTGTAAAGAACAAACTCACTCCATCTAGCTGCTTTGCAAATAAATCAAGGGAAGAGCAGCTGATGGCACAGGCAGAGCAAAAATTAAGGTGTCAGAAAAGTACAAATGCAGTATTTGGAGCAACAGGTCTTAATTCATTCAAATGTTTATGAAACCAGCAGTGAAGAAATAAAAATTTGGATATCTGACCACTTTAACTGTCAAGCAAGAGTAATGATTATTAATATATAATTAAAAGACAGCTAGCACTGGGGATAGGAGCAGGCACTAGGGAAGGATACTGACCAAAAGCATGTTAAAAATCAACACAATCCACTCTTCTATGTCTCAGTACATACTCTTCAACTTGCTCAGATCTAGTCTTCCTTAGCTTTTTTCAATGTACTGGATGAGGCAAAGTGAAAGGGGAAGTAACCACTTACGAATGACTTGCACATGCAAAAGTTCCATCACAATCATGTGAAACTGAAGGAATCAAAGAGCCCATTTTATTTTTAAGTAAATGAACATGCTCCCAGTCACAGATTTTGTATTCTTGATGGATATTTCACTGCAAACGGCTATCCATTTGATGAATTAATGAATAAATCAGAATCAGATTATAGACCTATCTTTACTATGTCTTTTTCTATTCAAGATTGCTTTAAACCTTAACTGATCTTTCTTTTCTTTAGCATTAAATTTTAAAAAGATTACCAGGTATCTAACTAATACTAAGACAGAAAAAGTGTGTCTAAAGGCTACCCTTGACAAAAAACTAAACCTATACAGAACAGAAAACAGAGCGCATAAAGATTTTATAGACGCTGATATTAACACCCTCTTCTTGAAGGCTCCAGCTTCCATATCGTGACCTACCCAATCCAAAACCTGAGAGCTGCACATTACAGGTAAAAGGTAAGTCACCTAACTTTCACTTCTTCTTAATTAGAAACAGGGTTCCACACAATAAAACTTTAACAATCCACATGAAGAGAATAGGCCTTTTCTTGCTCAACAACAATACCACTTGAGTCTAAGCTCGGAACTTCAAAATCAATGATCTAAATGCAAACATGTAAGTAGTTCTGTTCATGACTGAAACAATAGGCCTCTCCTACCACCACAGTTTAGAATAGCTCAGGCAGGTGGGCGGAAGGCAGGCATTATCAGTTTCTAAATGGGAGGACTGTAATAAAACTTTTTTTAAAAAAGAACAGTGTATTAACATACTGCCAAGTTTTAAAAAATGATTTGAATAACCAGCGTAACAAGATCTAGTATCGTGTTTCCTCAGAGCGGAAAAAAAAACTGTGCCCTTGATGTTTTACCAGGAAGTTTGTTCTATGCCCCAGTATAGTAAAAGTAGAAATTCCAGGCATAACTTAAGAGCTGGTCATATGAAACAGGGCCTTGGTTTCTTTTCCCAGTTTACAATACTTTCACTTCTATTAAGTGTAATTTGCAATTCTCATATAGAAAAAGATCAATCCTTCAACTGCAGCAACTCTGCACTACAATAAGCAAAACCTGAATGCCAGTCACTTACAGAAAATGTTCAAGTCCTTATTGCTTTATTCTTCAGATGAGAGAGAGGGAGGGAGAAGAAAAACTACATTTCCCTCTCCAAACTGTGGACACAGAATGAGCTCAGGCAACAGTCAAACAAAGCCCAAGAAGGACTGCCTAAAACCTTTAAAAATACTCCATTTATGAGACAGTAAAAAGTAAATATCTAGAAAAACAGAATACTCCCAAGCTAGACTATAATCATGGCTTGTCTACTTCCTCTTCTGAGGCGAGCACACACTTCAAAGTGCTTCTATAGTTGGGCAAAGTACGGTTACAGTAAGCAACCGAAGCAAATACTCTCCTTTAGGTTATGCACACGTATTCGTTTTCCTTAGGTGTAAGGGCACAAAGTAGTTCCTTCAATTACATGTAAGTACAGCAGACTGACAAAAATTAGAACATTACATGAACTTAACTGGATAGCCAAACAGAAAGGCTTAAAAATAAACAGCATCAGTGACAGCACTCCCAGAAGCTTCACCATTACCATTTGCAAGGGGTTTTTCCTTCTGCTGTAACCCCACAGACTCTTTTCCTTGCTTTTAAGCAGAAATCAAATTTGGTTTGCTGCAACATGAAAACCACTTCACTAGGGTTGAATATGTTTACCACTTTGTTTAAACAGCTTAAATTTACAAAAGACGTTTGTTTAGATGCTATCACCGACTGATATTAACTGATAATGCTGTTGAGAAGCGACTTATCTATTGCATATGCTGTAAAATACATGAAAATTAATTTATTTCTTAACTCTCAGATATTGAAACGTATTTTTCAAGCAGTCCTAAGGCAAGCTTTCTTAGAAACAATGATTAATTTAAACTCTACTCATTCTACTTTACTACCTGTCTTCCTATTAGCTTATTTATTCTGTAGTTAATTCCCCCAAACCATTTTTAAACTTAGAATCACCACAGAAGGAACAGAACTTTAGGAAGGGAGAGAAAATTGAGGGAAGAAAATGAGGTGATGCTGCTTAACTAATAAAATTCATATAATAATCTTCTCTCAATCTCTCTTAAGACCCAAAATAACTGTTTAATCTGTAAGAAGCTTTCAAAGTTAGCACTCAGAAGTCTCAGTTATTTTCCACTGCAACATCATCTTTCACATGTGCTGTATCAGTTCTTTGTTTTAAAGACAAGAAAATTCACTTTGGATCAGAATGCTACATATTATTCCGATGATCACTTGGAGGTGAATGCATTCAGTGTAGTAATTAAAACTGTCAGCCAAACCACAACTAAGAATGCACACTAGACCAAGTCCAGATTTAAGCGGCTGTAGCAAAGAGCAATGTAACTGTAATTAAATTAGAACTGCTTTGGACTTTCGCTGTAAGAAGAGAGAAAAGAATTTAAATTTGTTTTTTCAAATAAGATTTTTTTAAAACATTAAGATCCTCAGAATCAAAGACAGCTTGCAGTTCATATTTCATTCTTAAACATCCATGCCTTTTTTCAGGTAAATACAAGCAAGCAATAACTGGATCTACTGTCATTCTCTTGACACAGGCTGTCTTCTAATAATATCAGGCACACATCAGTCCAGATTTCTCTCCTTTTCTCTTTGAAAAGGATGAATGGCAAGGTAGCAGAGACCAAACAAAACAATGAGAAACTCGCTAAAATAAGCAATAATATATTGGGAAAAGATGGTCTAAAATACCCTGGTTTCTGATTTCTTCAATGCTAACTAAGCTATAAAGATAAGTTTTGCTGGGGATATTTTCTGAAGCTTCAAGGGTGAAGGATGCCACACAAATGACAACAGATAGCCCAAATGCTACACCCGCCTCTCTCTCTGCATCACACACAGATCTGAAGTTCTTTTGTCAATTTAACATCACAAATTACAGCTATTAAAACAAGCTGAATTCTTGGATATCAGAGCCAATTAAAGCCATCCTCAAACACCCTCTTCTGCTTTTATCTGGATGCTATTGCCACACAAGGTCAAAGACACCCTATTTGGAAGCGGTAGTGTTAACAGCTAGAACTTGTCTGTGTTTCCAAAATAAAGCGGTGACACCAGCGTTGCCATTCGGCTGTGTTTACAAGAAGGAACACAGTTCAGTATAAACCTCCAGCTATAGTCATGCTTCATCGCTGGAAACATTACTTCAAGGCACGGCTGTACCCTGACAAGACAAAGGCAGCGATCCCTCGTAAAGCGGCTGCAGCAGCAGCAGCCTAATCTGGAAGGAGACCCCAGGACAGAGGGGACGCGCTCCTTAGAAGGGGCTAAATACAAAGGCTGGGAAGAGGGCTGTGCTACGGAACGACTGCCGGAAAGCAAAGCCTCTGACGGGAGCGAATCCCCAAGGCCCTAAGAGGGCGAAGGTTTAGAGGCTGATCTCAGCAACAAGAAGCCTAGAAAGGATGGCAGGGTCCGACCGGGGAGGGGAAGCAAATACTGCTGGGGACAACTGGGGCAACCGATGCAGAGCTGGGGGAAACAGGCACCCCAGCCCGGGGCCCGGGCAGGTGCTCCCCCCAGCCGGAGCGGAGAAAGGGTTCCGGAGCGCAGGCCGGCAGCGCCGGAGAAGGGGCCAGGCAGCCCTCGCAGGGGAGCGCCG
>NW_009203334.1:1867-5197 GCF_000690835.1 Fulmarus glacialis | reverse complement strand
CTGGGCTAGCTGTCCTGGCTGTGCTCCCTGCCAATGCTTGTTTTGGTTTGGTTTTTTTTCTTAAGCTGAATGTCCTTGACTAGCAGGGTACTTAGCAACAACCAAAACCATCAGTGTGTTATCAACATTCTTCTCGTACTAAATCCAAAACACAGCACTAGGAAGAAATTTAACTCTATCCCAGCCGAAACCAGGACATTAGTAAATCCTCACCCCTAAGACTTACTAAATTTTGTAAACCAGTAATATACAGGCATAGCACTACTACTGAAGAAAAAAAAGTTTCAGACGTGAAATAGAGTAATAAACTTCTAACTATAGAAGAAAAAAACTACCAGCACTGCCTTAAGACAGGCAGAGGTCTCAGAGTAGAAGCCTTCCCTGTGAATAAGGTGTGAGACGGTCCTTGTCATTATCACTCCTCTACTGAAGTGCCTTTTTCAGTGACTGTAATTGCAGTTGCCAGTGCCAGATACAGAACAGCCTGAATGGAGTTTGAAGATCTTCACTGGGTTAGGAAAACGTTATATTCATCATTAAAGTTCATTCATAATTGTAATTTCATACAATACCAGTTGCAAAGAACATTGTCTTTGAATGGGCTGTTATAGAGAGTCTAGAAGACGCAATTGCTAATTTTTATACAATCAAGATGCTAGAAAGATAGATTATACATGGGAACATAGCTTAGAAAACATTCAAAGGCATCAGAAGTCTCCAGACTTTGTAATGATCTCTCTGGAACAAGGGAAAAGAGTAAAACAGGCTGAAGAAGCAGTAAATAAATTTAGGTGCAGAAGCTGTTATGGCCAGACAAGACACAGAAAATGCTCACTAAAGAATTACCTGTCACAACACAATTTCAAAAGATTACTGAGGTACTATGAGAAAGAAAGATAAATTGCATTAAAGTCATGAGGTAACATTTTCAAGAGTGCCTTAGGGAATATTCAGGAAGTCTTACTTATCTTGGAGACTTTAATTTCCCTAAACTCCATCTGTAGTCAGTGTGTGAGAGTGATTTCTCCAGAAGGCAATTCAGAACGGCTAAGTTGGCTCTTGCTTTGAATCACATCTAGAGAGGCCCATTTCCATTGATGACTTTAGGAGCCTAGAGCAACACAGAAACGACTATAGAGTCAGATAGATTTTTCCAGCCAAATACGCTTTTCCACAAAAAACATTCCTTTATTTAATAATAAGGAAACATTCTTTTTCTGAACTGATCTCTCTTCAAGTCTATTTTTGAATAAAAAAAATTAATACTGAATCTCTTGCGGGAGTATATGTGGGGTATATGGTGGGAAAGCTCTTTCTTTTGGGGGGGTTGAAGAAAGAGTGAAGTATTAATATAACTTCTCATTCTTAAATAATTGATATTACATATTAGAGAGAAGAACATACTGACACTGTGTATACTTCCATATTTTTGATAGTGGCTAAGTTACCACAGTGTGGATAAGAGCTTGGTGGGATTTTTGCCTCTATTCAATCAGAAGCCACCAAAAGTTTAATAAATATCAGCTGAAGAGCATGAAGAAAATAATTTGTGTTTATGGTTACACTGCCTTCCTTCTTAGATACTTTCTGATACACTAGCAACTGTGGAGGATTTTGAATCACGAGGAATTTTAGTCACCACAATGTTAAAAGGTAAAGAAGATAACATGCAAACACATTCTAAGTCCACGATCATATGATTTGCATGATATGTTGGTACAAAAGTGATAGTTAGGAGCTAGTTTAATCTGGGTAAATAATGAGAATAACAGTAGTATCTTCCTCCCCAAAAGGTGGAGGTAGTAAAAGTGGGTTTGGGAGATACAAAGCGCTCCAGTATTAGTGGGACTCCAGTTGGCCAGAAAGTTCTCAAAATTTATTCTGTCCATTCCTGTTTCACTGTTCATGTTCTTATTTTGATAGCTGTATATGTATAAGTACATACAAACACACACAAACACAAATGTCTATTCCAAATAGATAGCATTCTTATACATATTTATTAAAAGAAAGAAAAACCTACATTGAAATATATTTAACTTCAATGTTAAGATGCTCAGAACTTTTTGTTGGGGAATTACAGTTCCCTTCGTGTTTCCAATAATACTTATTTACCCTAGATATTACTGATATATCCATGCTAATCAATAAATTTCAGAACCAAAATTATGATATATATCAAAATGGTACCACAATGTAATTGCAATCATCCATAACTTGCTTCAGATTTTATTAACCTAGGAGACTGGGGTCTATAGGAAGTACTAACAATCTGAATCAAACACAAGACTTTGTGCTAAAACACTTCTATTCCAACATTTTTATGTGGTTTCCAGGGAATGCTTAAGTGTTAAACTTATCAGTCTTGTTCTTATAGAATCCATTACCTACAGAAAGCAGAAGCATAGTCTGGTTGCATGCAATGTCAATTTAGAAGTCATTTGCTTCCAGTAGAATCACTCATTATATGAAGGTAAAGGCAGAGCTGTTAGTATCTCCTTGTTAGATCAAATACTCTCTGCAAAGAAGAATTTAAAGTCTGAGATTAAATACCTAGAAAGTCTCCACATTTTTATGTGGTTTCCATCTGTAAATAGGGTAAAAATATGCACTTAAGTTTGTAAAAAATAATAGGAAATGAAAATGTGGAGGAATTTCTGTCGCTATTGTTTCGCTTGTATATTTATTTTTCCAAAATGTAATGCTTTACAAAAAGCCTGTATTGCCAGAGTTATCATAAAGAAACGTTTATTTTATATACTTTCTCTCTATAATTCTGTGTGGCATTTCTAAAGTTACCTTGAGAGTATAACTTCTATGATTAAATTTAAAAAATATTTAAAGTACAACGGCAAAAATATTATGAAGGTTGTTTTCAAAAGGCGTTATGACATTTCCAAGGTTATACTAATGACAACATCTGAGTTGCAGGAATCACAAAGTAAAATCCTAAATACTGATCAGAGCTCCGAAGACAGCTGTGTGGTACAGAATATGAAGATTAATAAATGCCAAACTCCTGGGAACAGAAAGAGTAAAAGATACAGAAGGGAAACCTGCATGTGTCCTATGACAGGAGAAAGGAGGTAAAGATACTTAAGTCATTAAATTAGTCTTATTAAAGATGAGAAATACAAAGCCAGCGAAGTCTGTCTATAACTTTGAGACCAGAATGAATGAAGGAAGAGAATCTTAAAAGGTTGATCCAGTATATAAACTATTTAAAAAAAAGAAAAACAGACACTTCCATATCTAACAGTACAGAAGATTGAAAAATGAATGACTGGGCTGATAGAAAATAATATTAACTAAGTTTATGCTAAAAATATT
>NW_009203334.1:0-1826 GCF_000690835.1 Fulmarus glacialis | reverse complement strand
AGATTAAACTAAAGTCAAACACATTTATTTGGGAAATAATACATCTTATAAACAGTAACATTTTTCTTGTTCTAAATATATTTCTAAATTCAACCAAAATTTTCTGAATATTCTAGATCAAAAGTTAAGTTTTATGTCAATATTGTAAAAATGGTTCCTGGGAAGGAGGAAATACTCCAATTTTGTCAACGACACTGTGGTTATTCACTCAGAATACGGGATATCTGAATTCAATTCCTTTCTTGATTGTGCTGGCTTTAAATTCTTTCTTCAAGTATAATGACCTCTGAAGGCATAAAGACTAAGAGGTCCAGGATAAACATCCAAGAAAATTAAACTTATATCAGCAGGCCATGCAAGGGTTTGCATTCTTTGTGTATAATCAGTTTGTCCTCTTGGTATCAGAAATAAAACATTAACTGAAAGACAAACTGTAACAATGGTCTTCTGTCCCCCTGTATAATGCCTTTTGGGTCCTATTAGAGCCATTTCACGTTATTTAAGGTTGAGCCAATGATCAAGGAAATGATAATGATCAAGGAAATGATAATGCATAAAAATAAATGCAGCAAGATTTCCAGTGAGAACACTAATTCTTGAGCTATTCTGTAAAATAGCTTGTGGCTTTGCTTTCTGTTAACAGATTGGTAGAACTACTCTTCATTTCCTTCCCTCTTACAAAGACTCAGGACCATTTTTTTCCTTCCAGGTCAAAAGGAACATTTTGAATCAAACATTAATTCCAAATTTTCAGTTTGCAGAGACATGCCCTTTCCTCAGACAAACATGAGTTTTAGCTGACATAATCTCTTTGAAGGTCATGATAATTTTGAACTGGAAACACCCAATTAGTTATTCACACGGTCTTCCATTATTGATTTGCATTCATTTTATGTTAATGCAGCTTGAATAACTTATTTTAAGCCACTCCCAATTTATAATCTTCAAAGAAGAACAAAAAAGCCCATCATTTTAAACATGAACAGAGGTCCCTGTGTAGCTTTAAAATGCTGGCTGTTTTATAGTGCCATCCATTGTATATTCCTGCATCATTAGTAGGAAAGGTCAAACAATATTTATTTATATTAGACAGGACCGTCATGAAACTATCACCATGAAACTATCCCTGAGACTACAAACTGATACATGTGCAATACTGGTTAATTCATTGTTCAATGAAAGCACGAGCACTGTTTTAGAGTTCCAGCTCAACTCCTGTCCTCACATATAGCTACTTTATTAAGCAAAGCTAATTTCATCAAACAAGAAAGGAGATCTTCTTTATGCAGACAACATTATAAAATGCAAGAAAGAATAAATGTGTTCCAGAGATCAAAAGTGCGGTAGCTTTGTCCTTAAAATTAATGCCTTATATATAATAAATAGTAGTCTACTTTCTATGCAGAGAAATGATCGCATTTTCAGGCTTTGTTTTATTTGATAATTGTGAATTCAGAGCAAAAACCCAATCGTCATTCGATATTTGATTTCTTCAGAAGTGAAAAGCTCTTTAGACAAATAATTTCCCCTGCTTGTAAAGAAAAAATGTTATAGTAATAGCATTGAAGTAAATAAAACCCAATACAGGCAGGGATACAAGTAATTTCCTCCTCTCACATACCAAATATTCAAAAAGAAAATGTCACATTTCATAAAGAGCTAAATAATCTTCAGAATTCTAAACATTTTTGTCTTAGTTTTTCATAACAATTTTATTACTATACATACGCGGAAATTTGCTAGACTATTAGAATTAACAAATTTTATGGACAAGCTAGCTATTCAAAACCTGATTTTACAGACAAGTTGTCCTGGTTTCGGCTGGG
>NW_009203333.1:5079-14431 GCF_000690835.1 Fulmarus glacialis | reverse complement strand
GTTTGTCTCTACGTGTTAGGTAAAATGATTATAACTTTAGTTACTCTGCATCTAATTTCTTTCTGACACTTAAAAGTAGTTGTAGTAGCTTATCCTGGTTTACCAAAGTGTCACTCGGTGCATCCCATTAGGTAAATGCATAAACTGAGATGAATATATACAGCAGTAGCTACGGTTTGAAGAGTGTGCTGCTTGTCTTTCAGATGGGTCTCTCAATTTCGTGGTTACATTAATGCGTGTCCTGTTTTAGGGCCTTGTTCTGGGAATCTACTCAAGTGAAAAGGATGAAGGCGCTGCCCAGTTCACTAGCGCAGGAGATGCTTTCGATAGACTTGTGTCTGGAAAGCTGAGAGAACTTCTGTCCGTGTAAGTGTGTGATAAGCATCTGAAATGGATTAAAGTACCTACAAACACCAATAAGAATGATCTTTTTATCGTTATTAGTGTTTGTATCCATACCACTTCTCAGGCTGGTATTTGCTTCTACCAGGCCAAGCAGTTTGGAGGGGAACTCCTGAGGAAACGGATGCAAAATGTTCATGGGAACTGTCCTTTTCTGTGAACCGGCACTGAGCCAAGTGTCCCAGTACAGTGTTGAGGAGCACTGTCTGGTTGTGGAGTGAACATAATACCATAAGATTTGTCACCAATAAGGACTTCTTTATTGAAAGAATCTTTTTGTGTCCTAGATGTGGGCCACCTTTGAAGAAAGGCAAAACACGCATATTCCATGGTTTGCATCAGGTACGAACTTCGGATTTTCGTCTGTATATTAATTAATGTGTGAGGTTTGCCCTTACATCTTGAGTTCACTGCTGTGCTTGTATAAATACTCTGCTCTTCTTCCCCGCGCCCCCCCTCAACAAAAGATGTGGTTCTTACTGAAACCTCCTGTTCTGCACTCCCTGTGTTTGCATGCCCTTTTGCACGATTCTGCACTCCCTCCACTGTGCTGCAAATTGAGAAAATGAAAACAAGCCTGCTCCAAAGGTGGTGTGCTCTGAATAACTGCTTACTGAATGAGCTGAAGCACAACAGTTTTGGATCAGACTTCCACTGTGCCTTTTGTGTTCAGGAAGAGTGAGTGCACGAGTGCGTACCGATATGTGCAAAGACCTTCCAGACGTGACAGTTCTAACACAAGGTAGCCCATCACAGGCTTTAATCAGAGGTTTTAAAGTCATGTGCTTGAAACCTCTGAAAACAAGACGTGGGACTGTTCTTCAAGCAGGACTTTTGTCTGCACAGACATGGTATATCACAAGGGTATGAGATGGGGATTCATCTGCTTAAAGTTAGGCTGTTGGTGCCATTTGAGAAGCCCTAATATGTGTAACGCACCTACATGGAGCTGGCAAATATGGTATGATTTGTGCATTTTTTGAGCAGCAGCTAGAGGCTGGGCAGACATGTAATAGGACATTAGGTGTCCCTCTATAAGTAACTGAATCTTACATTAGGGCTACTCAAATGATTTAAAATAAATCAATCTGTAGTAAGTATTGCCTACCATGTATAAATTCCTGTGTGGAGACCCCAGACGGGTGACACCGGACTCAGTAGAAAGGCTCTTGGAAATTTCACGGAAGTTGAATCCAATGAAGGTCCCATTATCCCAGTTCTGCATGCAGGATGGCCTCTGAAGTGAGCAGCAAATCTCTGCAAGAGAAGGCAGTAGAATTTGGCCTTACACGCTCTTCTAAGTGTGTAAAATAACGATAACTAAAAAAATGTTAACTTGAATCACTGGTCTTCTGGAAAGCTAACACTGGTTTCAGCACGTTGTGGACTAAAAGACTTTACTACGGTGTAGCAGTTTGAAAGCTGATTGTTAGAATCTGACAGCAGCTATTTGTGATGGAAGGGAAAGCCGAAGATTAACTTGTTTTTTCTTCAGAGCAATAGGAAATCTGTTCACGTATATAACCTTGAGTTTTATACAAATTTGACTTCATTCTTAAAAGGCTCCCTTAATCTTCGTTATTTCTTCCTTTTTGCCTTCCACTTGCCTTATTAGGCAAGCATTTAGTCTGCTGCGCTACATTGCTTTCCTGAGTTCTGGAGCTGTGTACCTCTGGGTAGCTTTGGTTTGTTACCTGGCAAATCATGCCAGCTCAGCTGACCTGAGCTAGTAGGCTCAGCCTTTGAAGTGATTTTATTTCCTTGAACATAGTACTGTGCCAAAAAAGGTTACACTTCTCCAGCTCAGTTCTGGTCTTTGTCGCAACTGGAAACCTGGATCTGCTTTCAAAGGACTCTTAGACTTGCCCTTAGAAGTATCAAGTTTGCTATGTGTTGAGCATAAAGCCCTACCTGCTGCAATACACGTAATTAACTATTAACTGGACAACAGAACAACTGGTTGCATGCCTGTGGCAAATGATTGGAAGTGCAACACAGTGGCACCATACTGGCACTCTTTAACGTAGAAATGTGCGTAACGTAGAGAAAGTACTGAATGTATTTTAATGCCTTGCTTGGTTTGATTTGGAAAGTAAGGTCTCTGCTGTGGCTGTAACAATGAGGAAAATGAATCCATTTGTGTGTGGGCTTCATCTAGGACTTTCCGAGTGTGGTTGTAGTTGGCTTGGGTAAGAAGAATGCTGGAGTAAATGACCAAGAAAACTGGAATGAAGGCAAAGAAAATATTCGTGCAGCTGTTGCAGGTTAACTATTTTTAAATTTTCTTAGGCATTTTGTCTATAAACTATTGCAATGGTGCAGCATGTTCCACTTCTGAAGAGTCTAGATATGATTGTGTTTTGAAATGCAAAACCTACTGCATGGTTTGGTAGATGCATTTACCTGTCACTGATATTCATAAAGTCTTTCCTTAGTGAGGAAGAAGTTATAGAGCATGTAAATCAATCTGCAGACAGGTAACTCCAGTTATTTATACCGGATAACTTTCCTTAACAGTGTCATATTGAAAAGGCACTTGTTTAATTACTACTATTTTGAAGCCTGAGAGCATCACTGATTCACTTTATGCTCGCACTGTACTTAAGTATGCACATATACTTACTTTTGCCGCTTTGTTTGTAACTGAGATATCTGTGTTACAAACTGGTGTCTTTCACAGCATCAGTAGTATGATTCAGTATGTTATCTGTCGTAGGCAGAGGAGGCCTCTCTATCTTAATCAAGGATGACTGCTGCATCTAAGTGTGTATAAAACAAGAATAAAAAGAGTTCTCACCGCAGAGTTTATAATCTGAGACTGGAGGTCAGTTACACATGTGTGACGGCTGTATGTCCAAAGTGCTAGTCCATGTTGTCTCACCAGCTGCCAAAACATTGTTAAATTATTTGGGTACAAAATAGAATTTATGAATATTTTTTTGTTTGTTTATAAAAGTGTGTATAAACTCATTTGGAAGAAAAGAGCAGTCATATATTCTTAGCAAAAAAGTAAATTACAGAAAATTTCTGATACCTGTAGATAGTCGTAATCCATAGCACTCCAGAATGATAGAGCTTTTCTTTGATACAGAGTGAGCTTAAAGGAATCAGAACAACAGTGGACTTTCCTTTTTATTCTTGTGAAATGTCTTAGTCATTGTAATTCATCAAGTGATACTTTTACTCAAAATTTTTCCATATATGGTCATTAGCATTTTTAATTATTCTACTGCATGATCTTTTTAATTGATTTACTTATAAACTCAGAAATCTTGAGTTAAAATTACTTTTTCCTTGAAATGTCACATCGATCACCTCAGACACCTGTTTTGCTGTTCTGTGTGATACTCGGCCTACTAGTTCTGTACTGTATTTTTCAGTTGGTTGTAGACAGATCCAAGATCTGGAGATCCCTTGTGTTGAAGTAGACCCCTGTGGAGATGCTCAAGCGGCTGCAGAAGGTGCTGTCCTTGGATTGCATGAATATAACGAGCTGAAGCAAAAAAAAAAACCTGCAATTACTCCTCAACTTCATGGAAGGTGATGGCAAAAGGAAAGCTTGTCTATTTATTTATCTGTTTGTTTGTTTATTTATAAAACTGTGCATGCTTATACACGAGAAAAACACAAAACTGAAAGAAAAGGGCTAGCAGCAATATCCCTCTTAACTCCTCCTACTCCTTTGAATTTCCTGAGGTATTTTCCATCTCAAGTATATTTATAGTGTTTGCTCCATGTGTTTTGTTAGTATGCCATGTTCTGAGGTTAAGGATAAATAAATGCTGCTTAGAAGTCCTCTGGTTGCCTTCCCCATATCTTGCCAGTTTCAGTGTCAGCTGAGATTTGGCTTCTTAATTCCATTCCTCCATATCCAGGCAATGTTTCTATATTCCTCCTGGATTCCTTCTTTACTGTGTTGCTCTTCTGAGAGGCGGAATCTGGCTTAATGCCTTGCTTTGTGATATCTTTTAAAGCAAATAAGCCTTTCAGTTCTGTCTCAGTAAAATGAAAGGTTTTGTATTGGTAGTGTTGCAGAGTAACCAGAAAGACATCCCCATTTCCTATGCAGGCAGCTCTTCGAATGTTTGCTCTGTTGTTCGTTAGTGAAATGCCTTGAGTGCACTGTGAAATGAGATCCAAATTCCACTCTTATCACATAATCATATTTCAGTAAAGTGAAAAACAGAATTGGAGGCTTTATATGGTAACTAAAAACTTTCAGGGCTGTTATAATTAATGTGATTACAAATTTTGCAAGGGATATTAAACCTTGTGCTTAAGGATTTAAGCCAATCTCTGACTAGTAAGGATTACGACAAGACCTAATGTATTAGATAATTTTACATCTGTCTGCTCTAGGATTCTTCTAGCTTTCTGTCAAGCGTTTGGCACTGACTAGAACCAGAAATGAGCTACTAGACTAGATGCACCTTGGATATCATCCTAAATTCCTCGTAGTAAGATTACTATGACATTCTTAATTGCCCCAAATTAACGATACCACATTTTCAAACAGGAGAGAACAGATGGATGCTGACAACATGTTATTTTTGCAAATGTTTATGAGCCTGATTGTTGTATGGTGTTGTTTAGTGCTGAAAGCGAAGGCTGGCAAAAAGGTGTTACCTACGCTGAGGGTCAGAACCTTGCTCGGTACCTTATGGAGGCTCCAGCTAATTATATAACTCCCATCAAATTTGCCGAACATATTGAACAGAAGCTCAGAAGTTTCAGCAATGTGAAGGTCCATATAAGGTAAATTCCATTTAAATGATTCCTCTGTAGGGTAAGATACCTTCTAGGCTATTCAAATCTGTAGCGGGCTCTCATTTTCACTCTGCCACTTCAGATGACAAAAGCAGGGGAGGTGTTTAGCAAAAAGGTATGAGGGGTACCCAGACTGCAAGCTACTTTCAGTATTAGAAGGTGAGCTAGTTTGCAGAGTAAGCAAGATACTGTGACACAGTAAAATTATTAACTGTCAGTTAGTCATGCAGTCAATTAGTGCTTAATTGACATGTCCTGTGAAAGAGGAAGCCTGATGAAGACTCAGTGAATAGAGGGCAAATACTAGGTACCCTTTTTCTAATACCTTTTGTTTTTTTTCCAAGTGGACTTTATACATACCTTTGCTTTTTTGTTTGGATGTGGTAAGTAAACATCCTCTCTTTATTGCTGTTATTGTTGGGGCTTTTTTTTAACTTTTAAAAACGTTGAGATGGAGCCATAAAAGCCCTTGCAATTGAATTTGCACAGCTAATGCTTCTTGACTCAGCATTTCTAGTTACTTCAGTGGAAATGGACTAACTGGTTATGCAAGTGTTGGAGGCTGTTTTGTTGAAAAGCAAAAGATTGAAGGAAATCAACTTTGCCTATAGTTTATCATCTTGATAGCAGAAAGCTAAACTGTAACCTGCTGCAATATTGTTGCTCCATATGTCTTCAGCGAGTACAGCCTGATGGGCAAGTGAAAGTTTAATGTTTCTGATGCAGAATGTGTATACTAGTGGGTGGTTGTGGTGTTGTTGTTTTTTAAACAAGGCAAAACAAAAACCAAGCAGCAACTTTGAGGCAGTATTTTTCTGTTTCACAAAAGAAAGTAATAATGGTTGGATTTAAATTATGGTTTCCAAAATAACTAACTAAAATGGAATTAATAGTTTGTGTACAAACCTTCAAGAATTGTGACCTCTTAAAAACAAATAAACAAAATCACCTTAGTCAAAGTGTCCAATTACAAAAAATAAATGCATATATATTTCTATTCCAGACCGGAGTCTTGGATAGCAACACAACAGATGGGAGCATTCCTGAGTGTAGCTAAGGGTTCAGCTGAACCTCCCATCTTTCTGGAGATTCACTATTTAGGTGGTGCTAATACAAATGACTCCCCATTGGTATTTGTAGGAAAAGGAGTTACATTTGACAGGTATGTATGATAATATTTTAATGACTAAAGGGGGAAAATGCCTTCCTGCTATTCATGTTCAATAGGGAGATGCTTTTTCTTTGCTCAGCACATCTTTCAATGCCATTCCAGTGAACTTGCACTATATAATAGACTGTGCTGCCTTTTCTGGGGAGAAGACAAGCTTGAGTGATTGGACAAAGTAGGAATTGATAGGCCCCTGTCTTGTAAGGGGAAAATAGAAATTCAAGGGAAAAGAAAACAAAGACCTTGCTATTTTTATTTTTTTGGCCTGAGCAAACCTCTGGATGAAGAATTTACATGTTTAGAATTGCAGTCTGTCACTGGACATCTAGATCATGCTTAAGGAAGGAGAAAAATTGTCGATAGGACAAGGGGTAAGGGCTTTAAACTGAAAGAGGGTAGATTTAGATTAGATATAAGGAAGAAATTCTTCACTGTGAGGGTGGTGAGGCACTGGAACAGGTTGCCCAGAGAAGTTGTGGATGCCTCATTCCTGGAAGTGTTCAAGGCCAGGTTGGATGGGGCTTTGAGGAACCTGGTCTAGTGGAAGGTGTCTCTGCCCATGCAGGGGGGTTGGAACTAGATGATCTTTAAGGTCCCTTCCAACCCAAACCATTCTATGAGTCTATGAAAATGGTTTATTCTTTGCAGCAGTTCCTTAAAACTGCTTTTCGTGTCACAGAACTACTGAAGAATTTATCAGTCTGTTCCCCTTTCATATGCTGATTTTACGAAGTGTACTATTTTGTTCTTGTTTTGTGCTCTTTTGCTATTAGAAAGATCATTATGTTAGGCCGCTGCAAATTACTTGGATTTTTATGGCGTCTTAATTATGAGAAAATAATTCATGGACATATTTTATCTGAAATGAAAACCCAGATATCTTGCTTTCAGTATGCTTGTTAGGGTGTTGCAGGAATATCTGAAAATACATTTACTGGTATTTGGTGCTAAAACACACTGATGGACAGAATATTATCAATGTATGCAACTTTGGACTCCTACATGTTGGATGAGATTTGTTCTGTTTATTCCAGTGGTGGCATTTCACTGAAGCCGTCATCAGGTATGGATGCGATGAGAGCAGATATGGGAGGGGCAGCAACTGTCTGTTCAGCCATTGTGACAGCAGCAGCTTTAAATCTACCTCTTAACATAATTGGTAAGTATGTTTGTGTAAGAATCCAAAAACCTTAATTTTACAAGATTTCTTTTTGACAAAGTCATTTTCTAGTATCAGCAGTGATAACGGTCTTACAGAAATGCCATGGACTCTTGCAAACTTATTTGTCTCATTCCCTCGCTCAGCTTCTCTTCCATTTTTACTTGCTTATCAAAAATTACTAGCTTTGCTTGAATAAATATTTCAACACTGAATTAAAATTTTGAAGGCATGATTTTTAGATCTTAGGTGAGAAACGATTGTCAAACTTATTTTCAACAATTTTTTCAGTTCTGATCCTTCATTACAGGAAGGAATGTGGATATCTGTAGAAGAAATTAAAAAATGAAGAGGAGTTAGCTGAGCTACCTCCATGAGTGTTTGCCACAGCTGATCAGATAGAGGAATCAGCTCTTGTTTCCTTAGGTGAATATCTCAGCAGAAATCTAAAACAAACAAACAAAAACAGTCTGCTGATACTATTTTTAAGTTCAAGCAATGCTTATTTTTTCTGCAAAAATGTTGCATAGTTAAAATGAAATGAGCTGATTCAGGAACTGTGGCAAAACCAGTTGGCGATGACATGTAACCCATTCTAGGATAAGTTTTATGTTTGAGAACCTTGACTTTGAGGAAACTAGTATTTTAGTCACTTCTATGCTTCAACCAGTAGAGTGCAGCAAAACACACATCCTCATGACATTCCTCACTTAAAAGCATGCAAAGGGAACGGCTGAATCAGTGGAGCAAAAGTCTGCGTACAGAATTCCACTGAAAAGTGGTGGTCCACAATTTGCTTATTCCTTGTGCCAGGAGCAGGTTTTCCCTAGGAATGGTGAGTGCCTTTCATCCCATTATCCCATTCATAGTTGGAGTTTTGATGCTGACCCTCTTTTTTTGTTCATCTCTATTTGCTCTTCTTGGAGTTCTATGGCAAGTCCTTGGACCCCTCTTGACATCATGTAATGTTTATTTACAATGAGCAGAGCTTGAATGGCTCAGAGTGTTAATTTGAGAAGTTTCTAATTTCAAAAAGAAATCCCTTTACATGTGACTAATTATTCTTATATGGAAGACATAAGATGATATTTGTTGCCCCTCTGATCTCGCTTGTCTGGGCATAAAGTAGAAGTAAATTCTAGTGGTAAGATGGCATAGGTGAGAGACTGTGGTGGTGTAACATGCAGAGGAATTTCCCTGATCGGAAACTGGATCGTGTGTCTTTCAGTAACCAGGAAAAATTGGATTTTGAGCACAAATTCAAGATGAGAATAGTACTGTTTTTTTAAGAAGGCGTTTGGTTTTTTTTAAGTGTTTTTTCCACATCTTTTCTGAGAAAGAAACTAGTAATGCACTTTTTTTCTCTTTGAGGTTTGGCACCCCTCTGTGAAAATATGCCCAGTGGTAAGGCAAACAAGCCTGGGGATGTAGTCAGAGCCAAGAATGGAAAAACAATACAGGTATGCATGTGAAACTTGGATTTTGAGTACTTCTAGTGAATTGGTTTAATCGGTCAAGTTCTATGACTGCCATCAGAGTACATGTTTGAAAAGACCCTTTAAAAAGATAAGCAGTGCAAATGGACTGTTTTTAAAAATGTAAGAAGCATTTATGAAGTTATTAATTAGAAATTGCTATAATAGGATTCTTTCAAATATAAATATAGATTGAAGAGATTAGACATGTTTTATAAATTGCTAGGAAAAGCTGAAAAGTATGGTCATTTACTGAACATACTAGAAAACCTTGTTTTAGCACAAGAGGTTGTTACAATGCTCATAAATAGAAGTTCTCAGTCAGAGTGAATAACATATTAATTGCTTCCAGCAGACCTGTTCAGGACACTTCCCTGCTAT
>NW_009203333.1:0-5062 GCF_000690835.1 Fulmarus glacialis | reverse complement strand
CTGCTGACATAACCAAGGTCTTTACCCTGCCAAGCTGCTCTGTACAATCAGAACTCTGAGTCACAGGGGCTGTTGGTTCAAAGGAGCTTGCCAAATCAGTACCCAAAATACATATTTCATATTTAATCCAAACTGTTCCATGCTCATCTAATAGATTAAATGGTACTGAAAGTCATTGTGCTGTAAACCACTGATTTCCTGCAGAAGTAGGTGGCTTAATCGCTGTTTCTCTCTAGATTTCTGTGATTCTGCCACCTTTGACTTGCTGAACCTTCCAGTTCCGTGAGGTTCTTCTCCCAAAACTGGGTTCAGTTGCCCTCTGCTTTGAGGGAGAAGACTGGGTACATATTCCCCCACCGTAGAGAAATTTGCAAAAAAGGGCTAGTAGCTCAGAGCACATTGTGCAATTAGTCTTTCGGAATTCATCATGATTTTTCCCTGAAAGGGGAAAGGAGCAAAGGGGCAATTGTTTTTTTGTTGTTTTTTGTTGTCATTGTTGTTTGGGGTTTTTTGGGGGTTTGGTTTTTTTTTTGAGGGGAAAAAGTTTCAAGATCCAAAGAGAAAGCAGTATAACAAGGAACTGTTTCCAGGTATGCATCTGTGCTTCTTTGTGGTACCCCCTCCTCCTTCGCGGTTTCCATTGGCCTGATCTCTGTGCTCGCTCAGAAGCAGCCCCTGGGATTCATGGGGCTTTGCGCTGGGAATGGTAACCAGCCCCCTGCACTCCACTGGGCACCTCTCCAGCCTCCGGGCTTTTCCGAGGAGCTGGCAGCACAGAGGCCCAGCATGTAGAGGAGGCTGCAGTGCTGAAAGATTACTTGACCTCAGCTACAGATATGCTTTTATTTTATAAGCATAATTGTATATCAATACTATCTTTTTTCTTTTTTTTTTTTAGTTTGAGTAAATTTTGATAACCTGAAGTTCCTAGGACCTCTGACACTGCATTTACAATCTGACAGCTATTTAAGATAATATATAAGAAATAAGTCAGTGAAAGGGATATTTCCAGTAAATAATCTGCTTTTACTAATTTTGCACCTGAAGGTAGATAACACAGATGCAGAAGGAAGACTGCTGTTAGCTGATGCTCTCTGTTATGCTCACAATTTTAATGCAAGGGCTATTGTGAATGCTGCAACATTAACAGGTAAGCAGTCTCCCTTTCCTGCTCATTTTGCAAGTCAGTTCTTTGTTACTGTGATTAATTGGGCTGTGGATTAGTTGCACTATGTATATGAAGCCAACCTGAATTTGAAAGCAACTGAGATGATTTTATGTGTTGTAGGATAACAGCTAGCACAGTTTATGCTCTAACAACTTGTACAGCTGCACCATGTCTCTAGGACTGGGGAGGGTATTGGCGTGCAAGGTACGTGCTCAGCAACGTAGATGAAGTTGGGCTGGCCCAGCTGATCTGGAACTAAGAAGAGCGGGAAAACCTACGCAGACTTTGATATTTCTGCACAATGTTTCGCAGTGCTTCCATTTCTGAGCTAAGCCTTTCCAGCTCCCGGGGCTGTGTGATGCAGAGATACTGGCGTGGCTGTGGAAGAATCCTCCCAGGCCCATATGGCCCTGGCCATGCTGGAGCCAAAACAGCTTCTTCATGAACGGCTTCCTGAGTGCCTGAGCTCTGACCTACCCAGCACTAGTTCTTCCATTGTGGGAGCTAGCTCAGGTCTCCATGATTCTGAAGAATAGCATAGGAGAGTCATTATCATCTTCCCAGGAATTCGTTTGACTGAAGTATCTCTTATTTTATGTGCAGTTTGCATACTTTCAGGCATAATAAAATGTGCTTTAATTGTTTCATGTCTACGGTTGTATATGAATGAGGTTATAAATTTAAAAACAGCATTGTGTATGCATATCATGAACTGTAGTAACAAGCTGTCATGGGTGAAGTGACTGTAGCTGAAATGAGAGCAAACATGGAAGAGTAGTTTAGACAGGAGTCACTGTGTTGCTTAATGAATATGCTAAGCAAAATAATTATCTTTCTATATATTCTCTATGTGCTTTAAATTATGTTCCATCAGTTTTACCAGTTCAAAAGCTGTGGAGAATTTCAATAGACAGAAGGGAAGCCCATTTTAAGATCGTTGGCTTGTATAAAATGATTCCCATATAAAGGGCATGATAGAAGGAGGAGTTTACTCCCACTATAGATTATTCCGTGTTTGGGATCCTTGGGCACCAAGTAGGAAGGAGGAGAGCTCCTGTAGAAATTTCTTTGACATACCATTTTGTTAAACTACTTTTTTTTTCTTCTTTTTTTTTTAATCTTATTGAGGATTGAGTGTTGGCACTAGAGAAGCAGTTCTGTGGCATCAAATAAATAAATATGTATGTAATCACTCTGGTTTAGGCATGGTTTAGTACTTTGATAAGGATTATTTTCATTTAACGTAAATTCACATATGCTGTGCAAAAATCCATGCAAGTGAAATTCACAAAAGGGAAAGTATCAGCTCAAAATTGTAAAGGTCTATAAATTGGAAAAAGTCCACTCATTTTCTATATGGAAATAATAAAATTTAGAGAAGACACTGTTTATTGCTGAATACATTATATTACAAGTATTGCTAAGAAACATCAAGCTGAAAACAGAAAATCTAGTTTCATGAGATACAGAATTTTATGAATTCTTGTCCTATTAGATTATATAAACGTTTTGACAAAGTTTAGTACACTTGCATTTTTAACAGTTTAAAATCTTTACTTTTCAGACTTCAGAAATTAGTGATAATGGGAATTAAAAATGTAAAGTTCGATGAGGAGTCTGCAGAGGAATAGCTCAGGTCCACCTTTGCCTTTGTTGTATAACCTGAAGGTGTGTTTCTGTAGGTGCCATGGATGTTGCATTGGGGTCTGCTGCGACTGGAGTATTCACAAACTCATCTTGGCTTTGGACTCACCTTTATGAGGTAGGCCATCTGTATTATTATTAAATCATAATAATAATTCAGTAATAGCTGTTGTTATTGAAAAGTTAGTGCATTATTGAAAGTCTTACTTTATGCAAATCTTAAAGGTATGTTATTACAATTTGAAATCTCGTAGGAATGGTGTTTGTACTGTATTTAATTGAAAGTAATTAATTTTGACTATTAATTATTAGCTCTTTAGTGAGGTTTAATATCATACAGCAAACAGCATGCACATCATCTCAAGGATCTGCATCTTCTGATAACTTACTGCATATGCATAAGCTCTGGACTACTGACAGTTCATGTTAAAAAGAATTGATCTTAGACAGGAATTCAGAGAGGCCTCATGAGTGGCTGAAACGTGATGGCTAAAGGAAGTCTCTGAAGGGAAGGATTTGTGTTGTCAGGGAAAAAAAAAAGCAGTCTTTAGATTTTGCCTTTTGACTAACGCTAAAGTACCTAAAAAGTAGGTTTCACTGTTTTGTTTTGCAGTGTATTTCCAAATACCTAATATTATATTGGGCTGAACATTTTAGACTGATCAAAGCTAAACAAAAATAAGCATGCATGATACTGGGGCTTATAAATGCAGTTAAAAAAAAAAAATTGCCGAAACTATCACTGTTTCTTTTTCAGGCCAGCATTTTGACAGGAGACAGAGTTTGGAGAATGCCTCTTTTTGAACATTACACAAAACAAGTAACAGACTGTCCTCTTGCAGATCTGAGTAACATTGGAAAGTACAGCAGGTAAGATGTACCAATATCCTGCCCATTTCTTTCAGTGTACTCATTTAATGTTTTGTGCTGTTGGTGTTGCTTTAGAAACAATACAATTTTTCTGCTTCCCACAGAGCTGGAGGAGCATGCACAGCTGCTGCATTCCTGAAGGAATTTGTGATGGCCTCTCACTGGGCTCATTTAGATATAGCTGGTGTGATGTCGAATAAAGATGAGGTGCCCTATCTTCGAAAAGGCATGGCAGGGCGGCCTACAAGAACGCTAGTAGAGTTTGCAGCTCGATTAAGTCAAGACAGTCACAATACCTAATAAAATACTTACTCTAAAATCATCCATTCTGCCTTAAGAAAAAAATCTTTAAAAGTATTATTCATAAATGAATGCCCCAAGCATATTTTCACTATGGCAATGACCTACAAATGCATTTTATAAATCAGTACTTGAGTAAGAATCTCACCTTTGAGATTTGTCATCCCATATTATGCATATTATTTTTAAAATAAAAAATATTGTTTGAACTGTTTGAGATATTTAGTACCAAAACATGATGATGGAAAACATCTGAACTCCTATTTTATATGTAAAGTAAGCATAATTATTGCAAACAATAAATCTTTTATTTGGGTGTGTGTGTTTTGATTGAGAGAGAACTAACAATAGAGGGAGATCATAGCTGTGCCTCAGTTTTGGGTGAATTGTAGATGGTGTGAAAGGTAACTCTGCAAAGTTGTTTATAAAAATGCCATTCTAACATTCTTCCTTAGGAAAAATTAAAACTGCTGTTGGTGTGTATTGAGGTAGAAATGATGCACCATCGGACTTTTTAGGCTGTTGCAATTAGTGTGATTAGCATGAGTTCAGCAATAAACTATGTAGTGAGTCTTAAACAAGTGCCAACAAGAGCTATCTTGTAACTGTTTTACAAAAACTAATGAATGCAAGTAGTGTTTGGTGGGGTTTTTGTGGAGAACCTACCACCATCTCACATGATTTCTGTCATCCTGCTGCTTCCCCCTTTACTGGTGTGAGGCTGTCAGGCTCCAGGCAGGGACAGTATTCCCAGTATCAGTTCAAACGTCAAACAGACTTAACGCTTACAATGTGGGGCAAGGTTTTCTTGAGAATTTGGGGGATCCGGGCCCAGAGGGTGTTCTTTTGTTTTAGGGTAGGGATTTTTTTGTCAAACGCTGGTGTGTAACAAGCGGTGCTGAACTGGTGCTTACCCAGGCTGGAGTCTGGGAGGCGCGGCAGGGCACCGGCTGGAGAAGGAGGGTTCCGCTGGGAAGGATGGCTTTGCTTTCTCTGCTTCTCTTCTTTTCCGTTCCACACGCGGGCAATACCCAGCAGCTCGGGGCGCCTGCCTGGGCCGCCGCGGGCTGAGGTAACCGC
>NW_009203332.1:0-7741 GCF_000690835.1 Fulmarus glacialis | reverse complement strand
CCAAAACTGAGCCCTGGGGAACACCGCTGAGCCCTGGGGAACACCGCAGTTGGCGAGATGAAAACCGTGCCACACATAAAACATATAGACATGTGCTCTGATTCTTCTTAGTTGACTGGTATACATGTTGGGGTGGATATGAAGGACTGTATCATCCTGATAATATCTTCAGTGAAAAGTTTGATGGCACAAGTCAGTAATAATGAGCTATAAGAAAAGCTGACGATTCATCCACAGACCAAGAACTTTGCAAATCGCAGCCCCAGGCTGTTCTATTTATGCTTCTCCTTTAATGACATAAGCATTAATACTTGCTGTGGGGAGAAAAAGGGGAAGATAAATATCTTCTTAGGCTTTTACCTAACTGTTACTATTTTGAGCTATGTTAGGGTTCCCGCAGGAAGTGAACACAGGTCCCAGAGCACCGACCCAATTCTTCTGTGACTAAGTATGCGCCATCTAACCTGAAATTCTCCCATGCCTTCTGTTTGATATAATATCCTTTCTTGCTTCCTGTCCTGAACTGCAGCATAAAGCTCTTGTGTGCTGTGAGACGTCTGTCAGGCTTTCTCTCCCATTGAGATGGCTGCGTATCAATGGTGGGTGAAATCATTCCTATACTTAGTTTGCAAACTGTAAGGGAATGATGCCATCTCAGTGTAAAGAAAAGAAACCAATTATTCACTCAGAAAATGTGTGCTGCTTCACAGCAGAAGGCTGGAGCTGGTAATGGACTTGGGTGGGATTTGAGCATGTAGACACAAGCCTGTGATCCTGAAACTTCTGCATGGCAGCGCCTGGGCTTGGCAGACCTGCGTCAGCTGCAGCTCCTCCTCACCCAAGATTGATCGCGGGCCTGCTGTTTGCTGTGGAAAAGCAGGTGGGAAAAGAAGGATAGAGCTATCCTATGTCTTAGTGATTCTACCCGCAGAGAAGGCACATTTATTTTGCTTAAATGTTTCCCTATTCCCCGCGTGTTCTGACTGCTGATTTGGGGACTGCCTGATAGATAAACCTGGTCAGCACCCACAGACCACACGTGTCCTGAGGGGTTTGTGCTGTTCCCAGAACACGCCTGAACGTATGCAGAGGTTTGCTGGGGACAGACATTTGGGGATGGCACTTCATCTCTACCTCTGCTTCTGTTTTACAAGAACCACTGTGTGGAGCGGTTGAGAAGGGTGAGTGTCAGGTTCAGATCCCTGCTGCTGAGGGGCCATGTGCTTCCCGGCTACCTTTCTCTTCTTCTCCTGTTACATGAAATGTTCCCTGGCTGATATGACTGTACACTCTGCAGGGCAGACACCAAGGTGTGCTGTATGAAAGCCCTCACAACCAGGCAAGAGCAACAAGTGATCTCTCCGGCTCAATGGGTTTTGAAACCTTTCCTTTGCTATGGCTGAAAACTGTTTCTCACGAACAGCTGATAACGCCTCCTGCCCACACAACAGTTTAACTTCATGGGTTAGAGCTTGGGTTTATACCCCCTCAGGCTGGGGAGGAAATCCTGGGCTCCTTCCCAGGCTTGGTGTACGGGATATTTCTAGCATCCACTCCAGCGTAAAAGGTAGGTGGCAGCAGCAGCAACGGTATTTTAAAAAAAGGGTGAGTCCTGCACTTGAAGATAAAATGCATGGACCTCATTCTAGAGGAGAGGGTTCAGAGCATGAAGACCTAAAAGCAGAGGAGCATCCTCCATGCACTGTTGCCCATCGACCACCCAGGAATACTGCAACACCCCATCTTGGCGGGGGTAGAAAGTTGGTCTGTGAAGGGGTCAGAGCAAAGGCATGGCCCCAGCCCTCTGTGGCACCGTTTGTGTCCATCCACCTAGCCGTACGCAGCTGACAGGAGAGATTTTTCCGATCTTAAGAAACAAAGGCTGAAGGCTAAGTGTGACACGCAGAGGAAGGTAGCAGCATGCAGCAGCCAGCAGTGTCAATCAACCAAAAGCCACAGATTTTAACTCGTATTTCAAATGAGCTGGGTGTGACTACAATGAGATTGAGTTGTGTGGATGAATTTTTTTTCCTGGTAGTCATTGCATGTGCTTTCATGGCTGAATGTAACTTTCTACGCCGCCTTTGTTCCATGACTCGCCTTCTCTGCCCAAACAGAGGGAAAAACATCTCCAAAAAGGACAAAGTGAAAGTGAAGAGGATCTGATTTCTGGGTGGGTTGTTAAGCAAACATTGGAGAGCATTTCTCTGTGATGATTCTTCACGTATGCACAGAGCTTGGAACCTGTGTCCTCCAAACAGTATTTCCAAGATGACTCTATATATCGCGCTGGTGAAAGGTGTGGAGCTGAAAGCCCTGGAGGGTTATATTACTTGTCTGCAAACAGACCCAGTTCAGGTAAGGTCAGAAGTATCCCAGAATATTTATGGGCTCATCTGGCACCTGAATATTGTGGAAAATAGCACAAGAAATACTGTCCTTGTGGCATTTGCAGCTGAAACTGCAAGCAAGCCAAAAATCGCAGGGGACCTCCTGCATTTCCATCCCGCCTTCCCAGAAAGTTCAGAGAAAATCTTGATACTTTTCCTGAAAAGAACCAAGATTCTCCACCCTGCAATTGGCTCTTCTCAAGTAGAGCCTAAGGGACAAGAGAAGGACTGAAAGAGCATGGTCCAGACATGGGTTTAGGTATGTGAATCCAGCCTGCCCTGTTCTTTGTTGCCACTGACTTCAATAGGATTTTGCTCCTTGAGAGTATGACCCTATTTCTCTAATCCCTCTCCTGATTTGAAAGGTAACTGATCTACACAGGTGTAGTCAAAGACACCCATTATAATCACTGGATTACAGCTGCCATTTCAATTGGTATTTTGCACTCCTTACTGTATTCTTGACGAAGAAGCTCCTACCAGAACCCTTCAGGCATGTTTGTACTCCTACAGCTGAAAGTGAATCATGTACGAGCAGCCATTGAGCCTGAGTTTCTGTATTTCTTCCCATCCACCCATGTGGAGCTGGATTTTAGGTGACAGAAATCAAGGGAAGTAGAGACTGATTTACCGCAACTGGGATCTCTCCCGTTGGCCATAAACTTATCTGCATGCATCAAGTGGAAACCTAGAGTTTTTCCTTTACATCTGTCACGAGGGGGAAGAAATCACCGAAACAATCAAAACCTGACTGTTTACACATGTTTTGTTTTATAAATGGACTTGTATAGAAAGTTGCAGCACTGTTGCACAGACAGCTCACATAAATCTCTTATCACAAAAGCCATATGTCCTCATTTCCTCATCTGCGGTAAAATACAAGCAGCGGCGCTTCGATAATTAGGAAGCTGGAGGTAAACCACTCAGCATCCAGCAGTAGGAAAGTGTATACGGGTGAAGGTTACAAAACACAAAACAGAGCAGTTAGCTTGGTTTTGAGCGGTGTCACTCGTCTATACAACTTTCCATTGCGCAACTGTCTTTTGCGTGTTAACAAGCCAGTTCCTCCATGGAGGGGATACTGGAGAAACTGGAAAGGTCTGAGAGGTGCCTGATCCTCCCCGTTTGGTTCGCTCTGAGCTGGCAGCCTGGTTGCTCAGCTTTGCTGGGCATTTATCCTTCCCTTGAAAAGGACTCAAAATCAGACCTCAAAATGCGGTGTACTGACCTGCTCCCACTTAAGTCCTTTGATAGGATCCCCAGAAACGTAGAGAGGGAGAAGGACATCCATGGATGGTCCTGTGAAAAGCCTTCTCTCGGATGGATGGCACAGTGGAGGATCCCCTGTTCCCTGCATGGAGCTAACACGGTTTCACCTTGGAAGAAGGAGCAGAAGGGTCCCACGGGACCACTCAGTCATTTTTTGGCTTCTCCCTTATGAAAAACTCGGATGACTGTCATCTGTGGCCCTTGTTCGGCACTGGTAAGCCAAGCCAGTGTCACTCACTAACTTTTAACTTCATCCACATGTTTCCATAAAGCTACTCTGAGATGGATAAAAATTAACTGAGTGCGTACAATTAGCACAGCTGCCATTATGGCACATCTGAGTCCTTCCAATCTTATTTTTTTTCCAAAAAGGAGACATTTCCTAAATTTCAGATCAGCCAGCAATGGTGAAATGCCCTTTTGCCCAGCTTGGTGTGCTTTGTGTAAGGGGTATTTATTTAATCCATCTGAAACTACATGAGAAAGGAGAGAAATATCCCGGCTGCGAGATAAGATGATTATCTTCCTGGCAAACAATAGGAACACGGTCAAAATTAAAAATAATTTGATTGCAAATAGGAAGCCTAGTAAAGCAGCAGGACTAGAGGAAACATGACTAATTTTTTTTAGCTTGTCTGAACTCACACAGCAGAGTTTTGCAAGAGCCATAACTTTGAAATATAGATCTGTAGAAAACCCATGGGGGGAGGATGGCAACAATCCAACTGCAATAGTACAATAGGAGCAAGTTAATGCAGCTGGTAGATCCAACCTAAATGGCTAAATAGCAACAGGCAAGAGCTATTTTAGGTATAATTTGGTGGGGACCACACTAAATACGATTTGGGGAGGAGTGGAGAAAGTGAAGGCTTTTTTCTCAACTCTTTTTTGGTTTCCATTTGTTTGCCATTCTCCCTGGCAACACGTGGCCAAACCACGATGCCTGCAGGATCAGGACCAAGCTGTCTATACTGAGCCTGTGGGCCAATGCTTCACATACTTGGTCAATGTTGGTTCCTCCCATCTCCAGCAAAGAACCTTACTTTCTGCACGGGAAGGAGGAGGTGGCTGCAGGATCACGATGACCTTGGGGTTTGTCTCCAAGAGAAAATTCTAATAGATTGAAATAGTGAAATCTAATAGATTGAATAGTGAAATCTATGCAGGGGCCCTTATAAAGGCATTTCCTTCTGATAATGATTACCCAGCACAAGTGTTTATACGATTCCCAGAAATACTGTGTACTAAACTACCGCTTCCTTAAAACAAAACTCAACGTGAACCAACCTTTGTCCAGTGGGGATGTGAAAAAGAAAATGCTGTATAGGACAGCTGTTCCTCAGCATCCATGGCAGGACTTTAACATCTTCCTCTGTCCCAGACAGTATCGTATCTGTTGTAGACATGTAGACACTGAGACTCATCTAGGCTGCAGTTCTTCTTGTCCTTGCATCACAGCCTGCATGTCAGAAATGACCTAGTGACTATTGATTTAACCCAATGGACAGAGTAACATTTGGATCTCTGTTTTTAAATGCCTAAGATGATTTGACTGTATCCTTCTATAAATACTATTGTCTATAATATTCTGTGCTTTTATTAGCATCATTAGTGATGAGTCTCTAATATGAAGGCAGTCAACGCTCAAAATGTCCTGTGCGATAGGGAAGTGATGTTACATCCATTTTACAGCAAAAGAAATTCTGCTGTAGATAGCGGGTTGAAATGATCCGTTCCAAGAACATAGGGAGAAGCATGGATCAGAACACAACAAAGACATGATGTTCCCGGGTCTAGTTGTGACCACAAAACCACAATTTCTTTTTTTGCTTTAAAAGCCTTTCGAACTGACATTTTTAGTCAACTGAGGGTTGAAACAAATCCTTGGTTAGCTCCATTGAAGCCATGTTGAATTACATCAGCGAAGGATGTGAGTATACTTAACTGATATTAAGCTACTTCAGTTGCAGTTATGCATGTCTGATCCTTTACCTGGGTAGGTATTTTTTCTAGTATTTTGAGGGCATAATATAAGTCAGGTGGGAGTGTGTTGCAAACCCATATGACAGCCATAAGCAGTAGCTGACACTAGATGCTAAACACTGCCACTTGGCAAACGTCAGACAGGTCCAGTAATTGTAGGTGGATGAGAGCTTGCAGAGGGTCATTAGGTTCCTGATGGAGGAAATACCGCTGAAAGGCAGAAGAGGAAATGACAGATTTAATGAATAGTGGTCACAAGCTGAACTACAAAGAGCAACCAGTCTGTATGTTTTCCTACAAGAACGATCATAGCAGAACCAAGGCCAGATGGTCCCTGCACAGTACCTGTTGGCAAGAGCCCTCCAAACCAGAAGGCATGACAAATGACACAAGGAAAAAGTCTCTGACCAGTAAGAAGAGTGGCTGCATTTATGCAGGCAGTGAACTGAACTCTGAACAGGGCTGTGTCCTTCTGCTTCCACCACAGAAGAGAGTGCCAGGTCTTTTGCAGTCAAAACATCAAAGCATTGTCTCTGGAACGGGAGGTCTCGGCATTAAAGGCAGGTTGCCACTATTGCCAATGGTTCAAAAAGCTGAAAGATAGATCTAGGTAGAGTATCAGATATGGGTGAAAAGAAAGAGGTGTTTCATGCTGGTGGACAGGATTTAGCATGCTACTCAAATCCAAGAAAATGAGATTGTACTTGTCATAGTCAGAGACATGCCCCTGTACTCGGCCATGGTGAGGCCGCACCTCGAATCCTGTGTTCAGTTTTGGGCCCCTCACTACAAGAAGGACATGGAGGTGCTGGAGCATGTCCAGAGAAGGGCAACGAAGCTGGTGAAGGGCCTGGAGCACAAGTCTGATGAGGAGCGGCTGAGGGAACTGGGACTGTTTAGCCTGGAGAAGAGGAGGCTGAGGGGAGACCTCATCGCGCTCTACAACTACCTGAAAGGAGGTTGTAGCGAGGTGGCGGTTGGTCTCTTCTCCCAAGTAACAAGCGATAGGATGAGAGGAAATGGCCTCAAGTTGCGCCAAGGGAGGTTTAGACTGGACATTAGGAAAAACTTCTTCACTGAAAGAGTGGTCAGGCCTTGGAACAGGCTGCCCAGGGAAGTGGTGGAGTCACCATCCCTGGAAGTATTTAAAAGACGTGTAGATGTGGTGCTTAGGGACATGGTTTAGTGGGCATGGTGGTGTTGGGTTAATGGTTGGATTTGATGATCTTAGAGGTTTTTTCCAACCTTAATGATTCTATGATTCTATGATTCTATGACATTAGAGCATATGCTTGGACACAGTAGGACTGGTAACAGAATCACTACAGTTTCTCTCTGAGCAGTGCTGCACTGTGTGTTGATCATGGAGGTTTTATACTTTTATGAAAACACCTAATGATGACATGATTCAAGATTCTGTAAAGGGCTCAGAGGGAGACTCAGTAAGACATCAAATAATGATGTCAAACTTTTCATGCATGACAAGCTAAATGCAAAGGTGTCATTCTCACAGAGACTTAAAAGAAGCAACAGTTGGGAGTTGCTTCTAAAATGAAAGAGGAAATTATTCAGGACAATTTATTACTTTAAACATATGAAACATCATCTGAATGAAGATGGTGGCATGCATCGTCAATGAAGTTGGGCACAGATGCTTATGAACATGGACATCAACGGATGACATGTCAAAGTCCGAAATAAGTGATGCAATGACACAGCAATGCTGGAGGCAAACTGTCCATCGGGCGAAAGCTTTATTGTCTTGGAGAAAGGTCATCAAGTGCAAGTCTTTAACATAATCAAAACTTCTCAAAGGAATACACAGCCAATGTGTGATAGTCACCTTTTACCTTATTGTTTGCAGTGCTGCTCAGTGCATGGGTGGACCTGCTGCTGCTGCATCTGCTGTCTTAAACTCCTGCTCAACAGGAGGCTGTCACTATTGACAAAGACTTCTGCCTTCTCTTGCCTCAGTGCTTCATCACAGCCTGTTTCTGTCTAGGAAAACAAAAATGTTGGTGTTTGTATGTTGTTGAACTTCCATCATAGCAAGCTAGCTGCAAAATGTAGGGAGGGGAGGGGAGGGAAGGGGAGAGGAG
>NW_009203331.1:0-7259 GCF_000690835.1 Fulmarus glacialis | reverse complement strand
GATTCTATGATTCTATGATTCTATTTGCCAAATCAGTTCTGAATGCTTCTAGGACATACACATCAGATGTGTGCTAAATAATACACTTGCAGTAACTTTCTGTGAAACTACAGTAGTTCTGCGTATCTGATACATTATTGTTTGAGATGTTATGAATACTTAATAATAATCTTTGCAGAATGTCTGCAGTCTTCACCTATGGTGAGCGATGTTTCTGATGTAAACTGCTTGTTCAAGAGTTATAAAAGGAATACCCAGTATCACAGTTCTAACATCTGTTTAATAATTTGGTTTACAACAGAATTATTGCTTCCTCATGCTGCATAAATACAGAAAACAGTTTTTCTGCTATTAAGCACATAAAAAAAAAGACCTTAAAAAAAAAGATGATAGCTTGCCTTATCATATAAACAATGTAAAATTGTACTCTTTTTAACAAAGAAGGAAAGAAAAAAATCTGGCTTCCTTAGTGAACTATGTTAGTGAAACCAGACTTGTTATTATGCAGATATTTGATACATAAAGTAAATATGTGAGTGGAGGTGATCAATAACTTGAGTTCATAAAACAGTCTTAAATTTCATTCACTTGTAATATTATACGTGCCAGGTTTTCAGGCCTTTGTTGCATTGCAAAGGTAGAAATTGCATTACTTTAAGGAAAAAGGGAGTTTTGCTGCTGCTTTGAATAAAGGTAGTTAAGAATCATAGAACTAAACTCCATGGATTCAGTGCATCTATTCTTGTGCTCAGTTACTTTCCTGAAACCCTAAGATCAGAAGCACTGAAGAATATTTTGTTTGCTGGAAAAAGCCACAGGAAAAAACCCACCAACACTGTAACCACTCAGTGTAAAGTGCTAGAATACAGTCTTTAATGATTTGTTTTTTGTTTTTGTTTTGACAGTGAAGACAGGGTTCTGAGTGATAGAAATGCATGTTGTTCTGCTTATTTTTATAGCGAGAGATATCAGTGTGGGCCTTTCCAAGGACAGAAGACGAGTTTTCAAGCTCTTTGGTTGGTTGATTTCCAGTTAGTCCTACCCCAGTGTCTTCTGTAATTGGCTTTGAGTAGGACTGGATTCACGTAAACAGAGTGACATTTACTACATCCTTAGTCTTTTCTTTGCACTGACTCTCCAATATTTGGGCTATGAGAAGTTAGGCTTCAAGAAATACTGCTAACTACTTTGCTCTGCTTTGTGTTATCACCTGGATGAAGGTTGGCAAGTTCTGTGAAAAGCAGACATGAGTTTGTCTTCAAGAAGAATAACATTGCCTGCAGTTATGCCAATAACTCTGCAGAAATGGGTATGGCATTTAAATCAGTCTTGTAATTCTGACTTTATGGGTTGGTAATAGATTTGCTTAGTGTAAATAAGCAATGTTTAAAATAAACAGGGCTATATTTAATTTTTCACTTAATTTTTTTTATTCCTCTAGTACTAAGAATTTTTCTTTTCTAATAAATGTAGATTTTTTATTTCATTATGTGAAATATATGTTTACATAATATACATAAATATATATGTGTACATAATTGAATATTTGTTACTGTGCTTTTTGCTCTGTTACTATAATTTTGTACCTTGTGCAAGAAATTGATTTTGCTTACAGATTAATGTAGTTTTTAAATGTTAAGTGTCATAATTACATTTCAGAATATTAAAATATGCCTCTGTGGAAGACTATGGTACTGTTCCTAATGGAGGATTATTGGAGTCTGCTTCCACAGGCTTGGATCAGCCTTAAACACAACATACTTTTTCTTCACCCTCTCTGGCTAACACCTTAATAGTGGATGGTCCATCATGTATTTTGGGAATCAGGGTAACACTGTATAGTGTTTCTCTGTAGCCACTGTAGCTTGCCTTTTTTTGTTTTCTCGCTAAAAAGTGGAAGCAATGCAAAATCATTACGCCTATGTGCACTAGGATTGCCTAGTGTAACTCTATGTACTGGGGGTATCTATGAAGTTAAAAATACACACAGAAGTGAAGTACGGAAATACGACTCTTTGCTAAGCCAGATATATTAACTTCTAAGAAGTTAGCTCAAACAAACTCTAATTCATTCATTAGTTCGATTTATTTTGTAAATGTGTAGATATTTTTCAAAAATTCATCGCTGCATAATGTGCCTGAATCACTGTTAATAGACTCTTCTGTTACTCAGAGACTTTTAATATACCAGCAGTGTGAAAAATGAAATTTCACTGAAATATTGCTACAGTATTAGATTCTCATGAGCAATTTACACAGGACACAGCATTTACTTCTTATGGCATAAGTCCAGTGGGTGTAAAGTAGTATATGAACACGTAGCTCTTACTGATTTGGGATATATGGTATTCTTTCAGATTGCTTCATTGTTTGAGTTGGAGGGGAAGCCTGTTGATTGGTACAGATTAGATTATACTACTGTCTTAATAACATCATCATATACCACTTCTCTGGTGTAGTAATTTCCCTTTCAGATTTAGATGTGTGCAAGATGTTCTCTTACACAGTTTTATCCTAACAATTTGGTATATCTGTGTTACATTCTTCAAAAATACTCTTTTAAAAATTGTGTTTTAAGTTTAACTTCGCAGCTCTCATCCTCTCAATCCTGTAGTTCCCTCCTCTTCTGCTCTCCCTCCCCCCAACACCCCAAGCGGTCTCAAATCTTCAGTTGTCATAGTTATTTTATTTTTGCCTGTTCTTTGGTTATTTGTATGTTAGGAGATGAAGGTCTTTGTTCTTGCAGTGTGTAGTTGTGTTGGACTACCCTGGTATGCACACAGCAGTACTTGGTGCTATGTGGGAGGGGAGAGATGTGTAGCATCTAGCATTCAGAAGGCTAGGAAACTCAGTTTTAACTGTATATTTTAATGGATTGCTTTTCTTTTTTTGCTGTTGAGAGGTGAGCATCATTCTCTCAGGAAACTTAAGGGTTTCTCTCTTTTGACAAATGCATGGTGAGTAAGATCTGTGCATTTTCTGTGCATTCTCTCCTATTTTAAAACACAAATATTTTCACACTACTATCAAATCAGCTGTCAACAGTTACTGGGTTTACTTCTCTTTATCTGTGCACTTCGTAAGCCCAAAATAAAAATAATGGAAGTGGGAGGAGGAAGCGGCACAGGATGTTGCCTTAGGTAGGTAGGTATTGCGTTACACACAGTTGCAAGAATTCTCAAAGGCATGTGCCCTCACTGAGGGCTCACTGTACACCAAATTTAATATTCCTGTTTATGCTTGTGATGTTTGTATCTATGCTTGTAGAATTCCTTCTGAAAGTATCTCTTCTCTCTATTCAGAAGGTGCTTTTGTTATTTCTGTAGCAATACTCTAATTTCTGGAACTGGAATACTGCAGGGAGGGAAGGTGGGAAGGCAGGCAAGCAAGAGCCTTGTAAGGGGTAACATTTGTGCATGCACTGCATGTGTAAATTTGTTTTTGTTTCTCATGGACATTAGAACCTTAGACATCACCTTTGACTTAAAGCAGTGCAACTTCTATTTTTTGTAATGCAAGAAGGACCTGGAAATGTAAAAATATTACGTCATCACTGCATAGTCAAGAGAAACTTAAGCATTAGCTCATAAAGTATTATTTTAGGCTATCAGTCATCCCCAATGATTATTTCTTAAATTCATGGAATGGGTGATTGTGTAAGAAGTCTAGTTTAATTATGGTACTGCAAAAATTGCAAGTCTTTTTTTTTTTTTTTTTTTTTTCTCCCTCACAAAAGGTAAAATTTTGCATTATCAATGTGCTAAGCTTGTTTCTTAAAATACATGGTTTTTTCTCATTTTCATTCCAAATATCTAATATGCTTTGTCCAAAGTTATTTCATACTTCTTTCTGTTTTAAAATCTGATATGAAGTACTTATCACAGTTGATGTGTTTTATTCTTAAGTATTCTTCTTATTTTTAACTGAAGCGACAGGGCCTTGTTTAAATTCCAAGGGGTCTTTTAGCACAGGCAGAAAAATGGCTTGCTTAATAAGCATGAGGAATTATGCATATTGAATACTATTAAAACCAGATTTATAGTGTGTATATAGACTAGACAGATAATTAATCGAACACAGTTAGAGTAAATGTCTTCTTTATCTTTTGTATGAATAACTTTGTACTCCTCTAAAAATGTTTTTAAGAAATTAGATTTAAAAGGTCATAATGCATTCAAAACTTTGTTTTACAGTTAAAGACCAATCATTTATTCAAGATAAACACCCACAAGTCTATTATGCTTGTTATGCGGTAAGTAGAAGAGTACTTACGCACCTGGTGTTGGATGCAAAGTGTATAAACAGTGAGAGTTGTAGTTCTTTCCACAGCAGCTGGGAACTTCATAGCATACTAGGTCGCACAATGTTAAAAAGCCATGTATACGTAGGTGATATGTATTACAGCTGAATAATTTCCAGTGATTCTTGAAAAGATCGCATAGTGTCTTTTAAATGGAAGAAATATTGATTAGAAAATGAGGATGTGGTTTAGATTGCTCAAATCTAGGATGGGTATTTCAAGACTCTCTTGCATCTTTATTCCATCTATTTTCTGGCCTGAAATCACAGGCTGCTTTAATCAACACTTGCCCCTTCCCCAAGGAAAAATGGTAACTTAAGCCAAATTGTACTGAGAATTAGTAATGTCTGTCTGCAAGGCTAAAAGCATGAAAATAATTTTTTGGTTTTGCATTTGGGTTTCCAGAGATGAAAGGCCAATGTGCTAATCCAGGAATTTTACATAAGGCACTTTAAGTGACATGGTAATGGTGTCATTAAATTGATACCTTTTATGAAATAACTGGAGGCAGACAAAGCATTCATGTATGAAACATCTCTTCGTAAGGACAGTTTGAAAAATAGTCATTTAAAGATGCATAAACAACACCCCTGTCCTCTTTGTCTTTTGTACAGTAATGAAAAGAAATACAATAATAAATAATGAAATAATAAATACAATAATAAAGTAAAAGAAAGGGTAACATCCCACAAAGATTTGAAGACAGACGAGAGTGGATGGACTCATCAAGTCGGGGATGGACTTGAGCGTGCTTTAAATACTTTAGGAACAGTGGTCAAAAAACCAGTGGTGGTTGAGGTGAATTACTTGAATCACTGTAAGGTCTTAGTCTTAATGGAGTGTTTTGTTTCATGACTTATTGAGGAATCTGAGAGAAGATAAGGGGGTTAACCACAGGTAAAGTAGTAAGATGGGCCTGACTGGAAATTCAGTATAGCATTACATCTTAGAGATAAATTACTAGGATAAAGCATCAGGATAGCTGCTACTGGATCTGCAGAATTTGAGACAAACAGTAAAAGTTTTCAGCCAGAACAAGAGTTGAGGAAGGTTGAGGAGGAGGAATATATATGGGAATGGGCAGAGACCCAAACTGAATTCAGGAGACTGGTATGTGTTTTTTGGAAGAAGTTTATGTTTAAAATTGCTAGAAGGCCAAGCTAGTATGTAGGCTCAAGGAAAGGTCTTGCCACCTTTATGTATTTAACATGTGGTAAGATAGCTGTATTTTGTTTGGGGAGATGTGGAATTTTTCCTTCCTCTTGATAATACATAAAAACTTGTGAAACTAGCTTTATAAGTATCTCTCTCAGATACTTATTTGAGGGAGCATACAACTTTCATGTTAGCTATGAGAAGATTCATGGACTGCCTAGAATTCAGTCATCTGTCGTACTGTACTTGCAGATGCTAAATTATTCATGATAGAGGCTGACATGATGCTAGAGATTCAGTTTGTGGATGATAGGGAAGAAGGAGGGTGGCAGACTAGCATTTTCTGTCATTGTGGAAGAGATCTGGCTAGGTCCAGGGACTGTTTAGGAGAGAGCTACTGACAGGGCCTTCTCAGGGGAAGGTACTGCAGGACTTTTCCCCTCCCTGATGATGTTGGCCGAATAAATCTAGATCTGATACTATACTTGAGAAGGGTTCTGGGACCAATTTTTGCTTTGAATATGTACTCTATACTCAAGCAGGCACCTAAAAATGGATTCTGGTATAGCAGTCATATACTGCTTGGCCAGTCATATTTCCTGTTTTGAATAACACAGAACCAGTAAAGCTTCCTACCATTTTTATTGTGTATAAAAATGATCCCACACGTAAATGAAATCAAAACGGAACTTTAGTGATCCCTATGGTTCGGATACTGGGGTGGAGAGGGAGTTTTCTTCTATCCTGTGACATTCCAGTCTCTACAAGCAGTCAAATTTTACAGAATATTTTGTACACAAAATCGTCAAAGATCTTAGAATTTAAAATATATAGCACTATGCTGCATATTTGCCATGAAAGTTAGGTAGGGCTGTATCCATATGTGTATGTATGAGAGAGTGAGTAGTAAGTGCACAGAGCTTCTTAAAAAGTCTTTTAAAATCTCAATGGTTTAATACACTTGGTCATTACTTGTCCCTTGTATAGTTTGACAAGGTTTAGTGGCACAATTAACATTGCACTCTGTCTCCTCTCTGTCTTCAGTTCTTGAACAAATCTTTGATATGTTTTTCAGTTTCTGCTTGCCTTCTTTGAACATCTAACATTCTTCATACAGTAACCAAGGAAATTGGCAGCGTTTAGTGCCCTACTCTGCTCATAATCCTTTTCTGTTGGCAGAAATCTTCTGGAAGAAAACCAGCTTTTTCATCAATTGAAGAAAGTGCTTGGCCATTTTCTAGCTCTAGTACTTTAGTCTCCTCTTGAATAAATTAGGCTTCAAGAAGTCAGAACTTGACCTTCAGACTGTGTTATCTAGCCTTGAAGTATATCAAGAGCTATTGCTGAATAGTTATTTCTACTGGTAGTAAACCCCGTACTGATTATGCTGCATTGCTGTATATGAAGGGAGAAACTCAACAAACTGCACACAAGGTGTTGGCATCAGTCCTATGTGAAAAATCAAATTTCCCTTACTCATATGTCTTCTGTGCGTGTTACTTTCAACATGCTACAATACATAAGCAACTACCTGAAAAATTAGAAGATTTTATTTACTTTTGATAAATTGAAGATATACTAATATATACAAAGAAAATTATCACCTTGCACCAAGGAATTATTCATATTTGAGCTCACTTTCTTCCACATTTTCATGCTGTTGCTATGGGTACTGGCCATGCCCCATGCTCCCCCACTCCTTGTTTTTCTGCCTGTGGGTCAGGAACAGAGGTAGGACCAAACCAACAAAACACCAGCTGCCTTAAGGACCTAAAAAGCACAGGTTCATGAAAGGCAGGTCCTG
>NW_009203330.1:0-3817 GCF_000690835.1 Fulmarus glacialis | reverse complement strand
ATTAGAGAAGTGATCTCAAGTAAATTGCAAAATTATATGTAGAAATAACTCATTGCACAAACAGATGGGTGGAGGACAGAAGACTAGGTACCAATTCCAGAGAAACTGTCTAGAGAATACACAGGAATAGCACTTAAATAAGAAATGTTGACAATAGAAAAAGAAACATAATGAGGAAGCTCAGAGTTGCAACACATTTATTTCCCTGAAATGATGCTACAGGCAATAGAATGTTACCTAAGAGGGTAGAGGACTCAAGCTTAGAACTTTAATTTCCAAGAAGAACTTATTCCGCCATTTCTAATAGGTCAACAAAAGGCCCGGGCTGTGCGTCTTAGAATGTAAGCCTGGATGAAAGAAAAGTGCCTCTGAAAACTAAGTTGGCAAGGCTACATCTAAACACTTGCAAGCAGAGAAGAATGATGGCCTTGGATGACTTAATGGACATGAGTTCTGGATTTGTTATGAGTTTGAAGCACGGAGTTTTGGAATCAGAAGAGCAAAGTGGAATTTAATAGAGGAAAGTATTATTTAATGTTCTGTATCTAATAGCATTATGTATATGAGAAGGAATACAATGACACTGACTAGTTGGAAGGAGTTTCTGCCATCACAGCAATTACTTCTTAATCTATACATCAATACATATCAAATCATACTTTTAAGTGTTGTAAAGAGTAACCCTGTCTCTTTGACTATGCTTGACTGACAGCACCCATTTACTTTATATAGGCCTGTGAGCAGCCATCAGATATTAATGACTTTTAGTTACCGTTTTGAAGCTGACAAACTAGAAATATTTGTCGTCATATTATCATACTCCTGAACTGTCCTGACTGCTGAGGTCTTTGCTGGTATGCTGCTGCTACGTTTTTCCTTAATCGATAGAGTGCCTTTGTGTTATAGGGCAGAAAGCTGAGTTGTCAACGCTAAGATGATAGAACTCATCTTCATGTTGCATTTCGTAAAGGACATTTAAAGCTCGTCAAGTATGGAGCAACAGTTTATGCCAAAGACAGATGTGGTGCTACCTCACTGAGGAATGCAGTCCAGCTAACTCCTAAAAAAGCAAAATTAGGGTTGGTTTGTTTGTTTTTTCCTTTACAAGACTGCAGAAGAAAGAATAAATTGACAAGATGTAGGTTTCGGTTTCAGCTTGTCACAGGTCACTTTAGTTTGTAAAAACCAAAGAAGGTGGTGGGTCAGTGGTACTGCCAGCTTCAGGTACAGTAGTTTCATATATGGTATATATGTTCTTTGGCCAATTTAAAAGATTGTCTCTAAAAAAAATAGCCTTTTTGACTCTGAGTCAAGTAACACAAATCACTAAAGCTTTTAATAATCTGACATAACTCAAAGAACCTATTATCTGTGATGCGATTCCTTTGTGAAGGTGTCTGTCATTGCCAAGGCAACTTGGCTATTAATTTTGCCGTTGTAGAAAGGAGAGTCCAGAACAACAGGATTCTCTTTTTGTCTTCCATTTTTCACTAAAAAAAGCCTAGGCTTACAAACTCGTTATCTGCCTTTTTTTAAATTACCATTTTCCCCTGCTGGCACCTTTTATCCGTTGTGAACTCTACATCACTACTAAATGAGAATGGTAATTTTATGCTAGCTTCTATTTGAAACATATGCTGAAGAACTAGCACTGCTGCCTTTACTGTAAGTTATGTAGTGTAATCTGTTTGGAAGCTATTAGTGGATATAAAATTATTTCATTTAATGATTTTATTCCCTTCACCAAACTTGCTCTCATAGCTCCTTCACTGAATTACAGGGCTGGCCTGTTGTTGCGATGTGCTAATAAAACATTTTCTTTGATTGATAAAATACCTCCTTCTGTAGTTGGTTGGCTCTATGGACCACTAGTCCCTTTAGCTCTATATTATGGCAGTCCAAACCAAACGACGTTATATAGGGCCGCATCCCAGGAAAGACTGCAGTGGGCAAGACAACAAAACAGGTCTTAGTAGAGGTCTCAGGGTAGCAAATATTTTAGGGTGTCATGTCAGCATTAGATGACTCTCTACCCTTTTCAAGTATGGACTGATATATTCACCTAGCTTGTTGGGAATCACAAAATCAAAAAGTTATGTGAAAATCACAAGCTAATGGCCTAGGTCTGACTGTCTGGGTTTGTAGTACTGGATTCTTGTGCTTTCTGTAAAACTTCTACCATTCCTATTTAAACAATGTTTTTTTTCTTTTATAAAGGCACACAAAAGCAATACAGTTACTTTGTGGAAGTGGAGCTCAGCTTCCCAGCAATGGTTGAGGACTCCTGAGACAGAACTTTGGCAGGTAAAAAGCATCATAGGTTATCTTAACTGTACAAGAAAGCAAATAATTGCATGCACTAAATCCTGGGGGGTTTTGCATAAAATATTCTACTCTTAAGAAATATAAATCCAAAACAAAAACAAACAAGAAAACAAAAAAACCTCACTAAAACTCAATCTCAGATGGGAAGGAAATTTTGTTTCAATTTAGTATCAAAAAATATACCACCCTAAATAGTTCTAATTTTTATCTGCTGTCATACTATTGGAGTTGTTGTCAGATGAATGACTACTCACCTAATTAGAAGGCTGAGAGACAACAGTCGGACTTTTAACACTGGGGCATTAATTCAGCTACGTATACCTCAGTTTCTTCAAATATAAAATGGGGATAATACTGACAAATCTCATAGGATGTTATAAAAATAAATACTTTTATAGATGTTTTAGCAGTGAGAAGTAATGTGTGAGAATATTCAAGTATTTTCACTGTAAAGCAGTATAATAAAGATGATTTGTGTGCTAGGTATGTTCATTAAAGACACTGAAAAATATTTTTGGAGTTTAAAATGGTGTAAACCAGGAAAAAACCAAACCTGTAAGATGCATGCAATAAATCAACGTACTGTGTATTACTTATCAGAAAAAGGTAACCCAAATGCATGAAATCCTCCACTTACAATTTTTTTTTTAGGGAGAAAACTGTAGTGAAATTCTTTCTTCATTAATTTGCTGATAGTTGCTAAAAAAGCCTTCTGTTATTCTCTTAAGTATAATATTTTAGCCTTAGCTAAAGTAGCAAGATATTTAGCCTTAGTTCTTTGTCTGTCTATTCAGGGTTTGGAGGGTTTGGGTTGTTTGTTTCTTTAACTCAGTTCCCATTACATTCACTTCGCAGTCTTTTGAATCCTATTTGATTCACGATGTTCAGAACAACTGTAACAACATTAACCAGCAGAAAATTCAGTCATTAAACTTTTTTTTTGCCTTCCCAACCTTGCAGCTAAAGGTCATGTTGACAGATTGTATTGCTGGTACCTGGCTGTTGGAGACCTGGAACAAACTGACTGTGATGGCAGAAACTCCTTCCAACTACTCAGTGTCATTGTCTTCCTTCCAATGATTTAGATGTAGCCTTGCCAACTTAGTTTTCAGAGGTACTTTTCTTTCGTCCAGGCTTACATTCTAAGACGCACAGCCCGGGCCTTTTGTTGACCTATTAGAAATGGTGGAGTAAGTTCTTCTTGGAAATTAAAGTTCTAAGCTTGAGTCCTCTACCCTCTTAGGTAACATTCTATTGCCTGTAGCATCGTTTCAGGGAAATAAATGTGTTGCAACTCTCTGAGCTTCCTCATTATGTTTCTTTTTCTATTGTCAACATCTCTTATTTAAGTGCTATTCCTGTGTATTCTCTAGACAGTTTCTCTGGAATTGGTACCTAGTCTTCTGTCCTCCACCCATCTGTTTGTGCAATGAGTCATTCCTACATATAATTTTGCAGTTTATTTGAGATCACTTCTCTAATGTAGCGATGC
>NW_009203329.1:0-8494 GCF_000690835.1 Fulmarus glacialis | reverse complement strand
TTCCCTTATCCACCAATGCTGTAACCCCGCCGTAGAAGGCCACCAAATTTGTCACGCACAATTTGCCCTTAGTGAAGCCATGTTGGCTGTCACCAGTCACCTCCTTATTTTCCATGTGCCTTAACATAGTTTCTAGGAGGATCTGCTCCATGATCTTGCCAGGCACCTCTGTGCCCAGCACCTGTGTAAAGACTGTGTAAACATGCAGGCTCCTTCTCTAAAGGTGAAAAGAGGTAGTGGAGAATCAGCAGAGTAGTTTTGTGGGGCTTATTCAGAAAATAGGAGGTGGCCTTTCATTTTTATTAGTTATAATCCAGTTAGCAATGACACCACTGAAATTCTCTCCTTACACTATGTATAAGTCCTTTTCATGATACAGTGTGTTGTTTCTTAAACAAAGGACATTTGTAGACACAGTTTCATCAAAACAAAAAGAAATACTTGATATTGTAAGATCCTGGCATAGAACTTGTTTCTGCTTTCACTGAAAGAGACAGGAGTTTTGCCATTGATTTTAAGGGAAGTAGTCTCAGGTCGTCAACTACCACAACAGTTTTAATGTCTGCTAGCATGACTTTTTTTTTAACAGAAGTGCATATGTTTTCGTTTCAGATTGCATACACAAGTTAACAAGGCTTATTTGGAATGTATAGCTGGGTGGATGTAATATTGTTGAAATAAAAGATGTTCCAGTAGTTGAACTAGGCATCCAAAGTGACAAAATCAAAACTGGCTTGTCAACTGGAACTCGTTTCAAACACGGTACTCTGATAAAACATTATCCTGCTGCCTGTCTTTCTCTGGCCCTGCTTTTACAATCATACTAAAATGTGAGAAAAAGAAATCAATTGATGTCCAGTGTCTACAAATTATTCTTTAAGATATCCCTCCTGCTTTAACTATTCATCTAACTTAACACGCCTGCTGTTGTACCCATCAGCTCTGTTAAAGTACTTTCCTTTCTATACTACCTACCCCTAGAGTAACTACTCAGAGAAGACACTTAGCAACACTTTAAAATTTACAGACTAGGTAAAAACTATTGGGCGTGACCTTGCCAGCAGATATATGACTAATACTAAAAGACTGCTCACCTAAATGGAGGTACTCATATTGGCAACTTTTTTCCAAGGGTTGCAGGTCCAGGATCAGGACCTGCTGTATATTCATTTATTGTGGCAATTTTAGCATTTTAGCTTCACCATTTGTAAGTGAAGCATCTTTTTTATATATTAAAATGCACTGTTGTGTTTTGGCTTTGATATTTGAGGAAAAATAGGGAAGTTCACAGACTGAATAGGACAACTGTAAGACTGAAGTGTTTTTCAGGGGAACTCACCCACGGATATTCCTACATTTCAGCAGTGTTAATTCAATTAGTCTGAAACTAATTCAAATAGAGCATTATTGTCGACAATGGTGGAAGTTCTAGGCTCTTCCTTTGAAAGCATTTTTATCCCCATGAAAACTGAATGCCAAAAGCTAACTTAAATTTTCCTGCAGCAGTTTACAGAGCCTGATCCAATTCCCATTGAAGCTAACAGAGCCATTTCAGTTACTCCTCCAGTAAGAACAATTTATTATGACAGTGTCTCACTCTTCATTGACCCCTGTTCAGTTTATCTTCAGCAATAATCCCCCCACTCCCAATCTCCGGGTTAAACTACTACTGAACCTATTTCCCTCTCTTCACCTATTCTTATCTATTTCATGATTTCTTCTTCAAACCACTTATATTGGCTTTTGCTGGAGCCTGTTGATTGATTTCAGCTCAGTTTGCCAAGTTGTAATTCTAAAGTTGATTGGATTTTCAGTCCTCCCAGATCTCCTTCACCCACAAGTGAAGTCTGCTATTGTCAGCAATGCAAATATTGGGACTTTAAGTTGCAGGCAAATGAGGTAGAAAAACGAATGCAGTCTGGGATTACTGGAACATTGGGAGCTTTTTTTCTTGCATCTTTGCTTTATGGATGGCAGGAACAATATAAGAAGAAATTCGGAGCCACTTTGTCATTCACACCTTTGGCAGTTCTTTCCTTTAGAAAAGCAGCTGCTACTGTTAAACTTTTTTATTGTTGGTGAGTATCACTAAGAGAATTACTGAAGGTGCAGGATGTAGGGGAAGAATAGGTACTCTATTTCTTGACTGACCAATGGTATCATTCTACTTGCAATTAACTAAGGACTACCAAAGAAAATACCTTAGCATGATGATTTAGTAATCACTTAAACACCCTGTTGAATTAGGTGTCACAAATGACACTCAGTGTTAACTCAGCTATAAATTGGAGGGACTTTTAATGGCTAGAAGCCTGTTATTGACCAGTACTAACAAAGAATTTTAGATTCTCAAATTCCTGGGGAAACAATTGATAGTCTTAGAGTTGCCCATAAATCTGTTTCAATATAGTTTCATGGATATCACTATCAGTGTAATGATCTGCTGTGCACAAGTACTGTCCTCACTTTGAGAACACTATAGGTTCACACTCATAATTAAGGTGTTGCAGCTGAAGTCGTTTATAGAGGCCACCGTGACAGGTCTAACAGTGCTGCCGGTCTCTGTGCGGTGGTGTAAGAACAGCTGTCAGGAGTTGAACAGAAGATCTGGTGGCCAAACTCTGTCAACAACCAGTAACAGAGGCCAAGAGAAGAGTCCAAGGGCAGGTCAAGCATATAGTGATGATTCCCCAGCCTCCCCTTCCAGCCTACAGCAGTCTGCAGCTCAGCAACCTCCTTTCCAGAAGAGGGATCTATGTATTCAATAGCCCTTGAGGGATTTCTTTCCTTTTCTTTTACCACAAATTTGGCTACTCAAGTTAAAAGCTATGTAAACCTTTTGGCATCCACAACTGACCATACAACTGTGTGTTCTGCAGCTTCACTAGCAACGGATGAAAAAATATAATCTTCTCTTTAATCAAAACTATCACTTAGTCATTTAATTTGATGTTCTCTTCTTCTAGCATAGAGAGATAGTGAACAGTCATTTCCTACTTACATTATTCATTATTTTATAGACATACGTCCTATCTACCCTCATTTATCTCTTTTCCAAGCTGAAGAGTCCTAGACCATTTGTTCCTGATTTTAAAGCTCTCCCACACATTTGATCATCTTTGCTGCCCTCCTCTGAATCTTTATTTTTGCTATCACATCCTCCTGAGATGAGGCATCTGAACTGCATGAATTCCTCTGTAGATGTACTGTACACTTACACTGTAGAAAGATGATGACTTCTTCTTGTTCTTCATTTCCTGACATTTCATTTGGTTCTGAAAGCACTCAGGCCATGGGTCTCTTGCTTTTAGTTGGAGCCTTGCTATTCTTGCATACATCTACACTGAAAGATGATGCATTTTAAATAATTGTATTTATTTTGACTAGCTGGCATTAAAACAACAGTGAGAATAAGGTTTCAGTTCCTACTGACAGCTTGAGTTTGCCCTCTGACTTCCCTGTTGTCTCCAAGTCAAGTCTCTGACCTAAATTGCCCTTTATTCATTCTCATTTTAACCTAAGGTAGCCGAGAGTTTGCCACTCCAAATAAAGAATGTGTGCTTCTCACCACGCGTCTTCCACCGAGCTGAAACATTTTTGTTTTCTCACTTCAAAAGCTCACGATAGCAATACTGATCAAGGACCTTTTTAAAATAAAGCATTTTAAATCAACAGTTGAAACGGTGCATTGGAGGCATAAAGATGTTAAAATAACAAGCAGTTGACACACCTAATTAGTCTCATTATTTTGCACTTCACAATGTAAATTGTGTTCTACATCCCCAAGATTTTAGCTGGGAGGAACATTTTTTTCGGCAGGGTTTGGCTGATAGACACCCTACCATAGACTATGTTAATGTATTCGGTCTTTGAATAAATTATTCAAACTATTTCAAGGCAGGATTAAATTATGGTAAAATAAGCATTTTTATGTATTCTTGCACACTTACACTCTGAGAGGCCTTTTGTTTCAGCTAAACCACACTCATCTCTCAGATCAAAACCAAATACAAATTCTATGGATCAAAGAGTGCCCTCTGAGATGTGTCACTAACCAATGAAAACATCTGACAACAGCTGTGGATTTTGAACAATGCTCAGGTGAGCCCCAGTAGAGTTCAAACATGGATATCATCTGTAGGTTAAAGACAACACAGCCTAATTGCCTCACTGTGTTTCTCACCAGCCCAAGCATGAGAAGTGACTGTGAGAACAAGGTGTTGATGCACAGCAGTGAACCTTTGAAGCTGGCGACGAATTTTACAATAGTATCGTCTGGTCATCTGGGTGAGGAAAGAAAGCAATCGTTCTGCTTCTGTCCCACTCACAGAGAAATGCAGGCTTTGGTTTAAAAATGACTGATGACAGGCAGAAAGGTGAGAAGATGCTTAACCATCAGCTTTTCTTGGTTCCCTCTGAAAGGGGAATTTCTGTATTTAGGCTACAACATTTCGAAGTTCAGTTTCATTAGTTAGATGTGTTTTCATTTTCAGCTAGCGGTGTGAAGCTCCCAAAGGATATGGGACATCGAGGGGTAGCACAGGCCCACCTCATGTAGAATGCCTTGCCTTTGTCATCCACAAGGGACTTAGCCAGTGCTCCAAATTTGAAAGCTGTTCACATCAACTTAAAATGAGTACTTCCTTCTGGCAACAAATATTCAACTCTTCTTCCAAATGTTGAAGCATTATAAATACCAATGGTGAAGATACAACATGAAAGTAGAACAACCCTTTTAAAAAGATAATAGAAATTAAATGTTTGAATGTAAAACCAAAGTCACACTATCACAACTACCATTTCTTTGTCTGATATCAGGCAGCTCTGAGCGGCTATCAGTCTTGATGGCAGCCATCTGCACTGGTCAACCAAATGGCCACTGATTTTTCAATAAGCTGGAAGCAAAAGCCAACATCTCTCCAGTGCTGGCTGCTCTCTGGGGGACCTCTTCTTGTTCAGACTTGGCATTGGTTCTCTGTTCCTGTATTACAAGAATTACAAGAGTGAAATAGAGTGGAAAACATCAGATCACCAACATCATGTGATAAATGAGGCTATTAGAGCAATTAGATGAACAGTAACTGAGTTTTATCTGTTTTGCTTGGTAAAATAAAATTTTAAGTAGGCTCATCTATCTCACCACACCTGATTACTCTGCAGGTCAAACTCGCAGAAAACATTTAGAATGGTAACAGCATGAAAACTGCACATATGGGCATCAGATTACTTGTAAACACATTTTGCCTAGCCTATACAAGAGAAGACTGCAGTAAGGGTAAGATTCGCTTAACCTAAGAAAATTTATCAAACGCTTAGGAGTTTAGTTTAACTCTCCAAGCGTATTCCATAACCAAGGAAAAGAGCCAGACCACTCCGATAAGACATCATTCCCTCATAAAAAAGTCTCTAAAATAGGTGAGAAGAAGCACACACTGAAGATTTCTCTCTCTCCATTGCCCATAGAGCAACCACAGATGTTGCGCTCAGACACGACACCTAACGTTTTGATGGCTGAAATTATCCTACTCCCAGTGACTGAGCAATGGCACTTAGCATTTCATGTTGATTCACATCAAGCAATTCACACTGGAAGACACACTGGAATTATATCAACTGAGCTCTGCATTAATGGCACCCACCCTGAAAAGGACCCAGGCTTCATAAAGCACAGCTCTAGGAATGCTTTGCTTACAGAGAGGATCTTGCAGTCAGCAAAGCCAAGCTCGTATGGGGCTGTATTAACAAAAGTGTAGCCAGCAGGTTGAGGGAAGTGTTTATTCCCTTTGGTTCCAGAGGGGAAGCTCATCCCAAGTGCTGTGTCCTGCTCTGGACTCCTCTATACAAGCAACACCCACAAACTGGAGGAAGTCCAGCAGAGGACTATGAAGGTGATTAAGGGGCTAGAGCAAGGAGGGACGTACAAGAAGAGGCTGAGAGAACAGGGATTTTTCAGTCTCAGGAAGGCTAAGAGAAGACCTTATTGCTGTTTACAACTACCTAAAGAAAGGATATAGAGAAGTTGAGCCAGACTCTTCTCAGTGGTGCACAATGGAAGAATGAGACACAAGGGACAAAAATAACAGCAAGGGAAATACAAAAATAGTTATAAGGTAAAAATCTTCATAATGAGAGTGGTCAAGCACTGGAGCAGGCTGTCTAGAGAAGCTGAGGAGTATCCATCCTTGGAGATATCAAAATTCAACTGAGCCAACCTCTGAGCAACCTGACCTAAGTTGGCTCTGCTTTGAGTAGAAGGTTGTGCTAGATGATCTCCAGACATCCCATCTAATCTAAATCATTCTATGACTCTATGCAATGGTTGTCCAAAAAAAAAAAAAAAAAAAGTTAATTTTATGGTTTTTTAAAGAATGGTATGGAATGTGATACTGAAAAGATTGGGTGATATACAAATCCATGATAGTGATTCAGGTTTGGTCATGTGTGTAGGATCGATCTCACCTAACTTTAGCTGTCCAAAATGTCAGTGTGCAGTCACATAATGGAGACTACACTTTCCTCCATAATTAAAAGACAGACAGACTGACTGACCTTGAGGATGGGAATTGTCTGAGCTATTTCAAACACTCATCTTACAATGCAGTGAGATTCTCCCTGGATGCCAGTCTTCCTATCAAGAGTTCCTAGATGACTATCTTGGACTAGACACTACCTTTTAGGTAGCTGTTGGGGAGGATAAAACCCATTCTTGTGTCAAACAACAGAAATAAAAAAAAAATATTCAAAGAAATATAGAAATGGGTAACAAGAGTTATTAAAAGGAAAAGTCATTTTAGCAGAGAGGAAAGTCAAAGTAATAAACACAAAGGGACACAAATATTCCAGGTCCTTTCACATCCTACAGTGGATTTTCAACAAAACCAAAGAGCAAGATTCAAATTGTAAGAGATACGTCATCTTCCCACAGTGCATAACACAGTGGAATTCACTGCCAACAGGCACCATCAAGCCAAAGAGGAAACATAAATTAAATATTCACAACATCTTTTCTTTTCTGAGATTATATGTTCTTAAAATAATCCCAAACAAAATTACTTTGGCAATGTTGAAGTTAAGATAAAACCAGCAACCAATCAAATACATATTAATATAATAAACTATACAAAGTTACTTTACCAGACAGCGGCACAAAATAATCAGTTCAAGATAATGTGCTTTGGCTAACAAATAAAACTAGAAGAGACCCCAGACTAGGTGCAGGAACATACACTCAGCCTCTTCTCAACAGCCATATCGAATAAACAGCAGACTGGCAGTTACATTAAATTAAAAACAAAAAGCAAAAACAAAGCCATCACAGTACGTGTGGCTTATTGGTATGAGCTAGGAAATTCCTTGCATGGTATCCCATAGATGGTGTGCTCCCCAACATATCTGCTACTGACCACTCTGTTGTTAAAGCTAAATACTAAATTAAATGGACTAAAATTTAAAGGTGTGATCTAGTATAGAAATTGTTATGTTTCTGTGTCTAAATCCATTTAAAAAAAAACCTCAGTATTTTAGTCTCTTCCTTTTCACTAAAAATGTCTTTCAGTCATATCCCTTTCCAATTTTAAAAAAAAATCTTTTTCATATATACTTTGTATTTTGTAAATTGTAGATGTGGTTCAAATCAGCCAAGCCATTATAATAATCTAATCCTTCCATCCATACAAAAATCTACACCAATTCTTGAATCTAGTCAACTGTTGTCCTTGAGAAGGGGTGGTCAACATCGACCTACTCTAATTTGCCAGATTTTTCTACCCAATGATTTGATTCCTCTTTCCAACCTTCCTGTGGTCCCTCAGATGTATTTAAGGGCACAGAGCAGCTCATGCTTCACTGTCTGCTGCCTTCTTTTAACAGATGTGGGGGTTCCTCTTCTGTCATATGGCTCCTCTTCTGTCAAAAGCACATTCAAGTGAAATTCAATGGATAGAGTTAAGTACATGAATAGAGTCCTCCAGCCTGCTAAACAATGGGGGAATATTGATTTTTTCAGTGACACAGCAGGTGCAAGGCCTCCATAAGGTGAGACCTGTGAGCAGCCTTCAGCTGCATGGCACACACATCCTCCATATGGCTGGAAATACTCGTAGCACGGGGGAGGACACCTGGATTTTGTTTATGAGCAGTATCAGTCCCATCACAAAAGGAAAAGTGGCTCACTTAAATACTTCAGGCTGGAAATAATTTATTATAAATTTGTGTAAACTCTTTCTAGGATTAAAATCCTGACCATTAATATGATCTTACTACCTGCTTGCACTCTGCTCACTTCAGCTTCCCGGTGCTGGATCTGTTAAAGATCTCCATCTGCTATCAACAGTTTCTACCAACAGGATTATTTACCAAAAAATCTTTTGACTGCCCCTAAACTTTCTTTCTTACTAAGTTAAATATATGCAAATCTTTTAGGGATCCAATTTTAGTTTCTTTTTTTTTTAGCCCAGTGTCCTCTTTGTGGTGTTCCCCAGGGCTCAGTTTTGGG
>NW_009203328.1:117391-129841 GCF_000690835.1 Fulmarus glacialis | reverse complement strand
TTGATATATATATATATATATATATATATCTTTTGCAGGGACTGTAGGAAGAAATGTTTTCTGCAGGATATAGAGTGCAGGACTGGTTTTGAAATCAGTGAAGCAACAAAGCTGATTACTTATACCTAGGATACCATAAATAATTCATTTAGTGTTTTATCTTTACTTACAAATAAAAAAATTAAGTTTCATATATTTGTTTTCCAAAAAGTTTGCCAGCGGTATCAAAGAACTGCATCCTTAATTGTAAGCATGTGGAAAGTCAGATCTGCTTGTATAATTTCTTTGCAAGGCTTGGGCTATATCCCCCTCCCCCCAGCAAAAACTTGCTGCTGCTTTTAAAAACGAGAAACAGATAGAAGAAGACCTGAAGGCATCTGACAAAAAAGAAATCCTGGCCTGAAACTAATAGAATTGGTCATGTGCTTCATATTATTCTCTTAAATATTTTGTTGAATTGCAGCTCAAATAGTAAGATCTTGAGTGCTGGGGGTCTAATACATTCTTTCTACCTTTATTCTCTAATAACCGAAATACAACTGATCATAATTCTTCATTGCGTGTTAAGTTTCAATAAAATCTTTTTTTCAGAAAAATACATATGTTAGAAGCTTTGTGAATTTTGCAAGTGTTACATTGAAAGATCATCCTTCTTGTTCTTTTTGGCATTGCATTTTTCTCCTGTTTCTCTTTTAGTCTTCATTGCCAGTTTTGACTGCTCGGCTCAGTCACAGGAGTTTATCAAAATAAAAAATGTTTTGTTTTAGATAAGTGTGAACATCAGCTGTGAAATGATTAAATGAAAACAGGAGTGAAAAATAGCTCCTTGAACATCAGCAACTAGAGTGAAGGTTGGGATTTCTTTTTTTTTTTTTTTTTTTTTTTTTTTTTTTAACTAGAGGTGAGGGGTGGGTTTTTTTTTTTTTTTTTTTTTTTTTTTTGGTGGGTTTTAAAGGACCCATGGAGTCTTTATTAAAATATCCCAATTACTGTTATGAGCAAGTCCTGCAGCATCTCCTTGTGCTTGCAGCTTTGAGATTACTCAGAATAACTCATGCCCACGTTAGATATGGGAAGCATTAAGGCTGGTTTTGGGATTTCGGAGTCTCTGGGTGCAGACTGAGCCCTCTGTGCTCTGGAGCAGTCAGCTGTGCCTCTGCAGCTCTGCGAGCGAGTCGTCTAAATCTGCATTGAGTCCACAGTGGTATATTTTCCCGTATCCAGCACTGAGATGATGTATATGGTCTCTAGCATGCAATGAGTTGTTAAGTTTTTCCAGCGAAGCCAATTCAGTGCTATGAGGCTCAGCTAAGGATGTATTTGGGGCTGCTGATGTGTTACAGCAATAGACACGGTGCCGCTTTTTGCCAGACTGGGTGAGTTTCAGGGACATTTTGTCTTCTGCTCTCTCTCCGATGGGCCTGCTGGAGAGTGAATTCGATAAGCGTGCTTTTCAGATGATGATGATAGAAGAAAAAGACTGCCATGAAATCACAACAAGGATCCTCTCCCTCTCTTTTCCTTGCACTCTACCTTCATTTATCTCAGCAAGCTTGAATTGCAGTCCCATTGCTATTAACCTTTCGACTGCTGGCATTTTACCCAGACCGCTCAGCCCCAGCTGGCAGCGGAAAGGACAGGATTTGAGCAACTCTGTAGTGATGAATTGGCGTTGGTGCTTCACTCAATGGCCACCCTCTGGAAAGTGAAAAATGCGTTGTGCAGCTCTGTGGTCTTAATACTGTGCCTGTCCAGGTAGCCACCTGCAAAAGCCTGAAATCCAGGAGCAAACAAGAGAAGGGATAACTGCAGCACTGGAAGGCTTATTTTTCTTTCTGCATTCCACAAGCAACTGCTTTGCCTCTGTACAAGGAGGCAAACTTTCTCGGCTCTCATGGCAGCAGCTGCCCTCCAGCCAGAGCTGACAAGTCAGGCTGCGCGGCTTTGCTTTCTGCTGAGGGGCTGTTGCTGGAGGGGAGCACCGCGTTGGCATGTGTCTCCCAAGGGCTGGCCCCTTCTCTCTCAAATCTGGCACCCAGCTCCAGACGTGACTTGTTTTCTAGGCTGTGCCACCAGGTTTCAAGGTGGACCGGGGTGTCGGTGTTAGTGCTGCCGTGCTGCCCTCGGTCCTCTGCAGAGCACCTCTGCGCCGTGGATGCGCAGCGCGGTGCTCGGAGCTGTGTTGGCTGGGTCTTGGCTGTGTAATTGCCAGTCCTGCCATCTGCTAGGCACAGGGCAGGAAACATTTCGTACTGGCTTCCTCTGGCCTGTCGGTATAGCGTGCGGCAGGAGGTATAATAAAACACGGAGGTGTGATGAAGTCTGGTCGTGTTGCTTGGCAGGGGAAGGGAGGCTGCCTTCCACGGGTCTGGCCCCTGGGAGCTGTTGGCAGATCCGCCTGCGATATCGACCGTCGCGCTGTGAGTCTGCTGGGCCCTCGCAGGTACGTGGCTGGCACGAGCAGCCTTTATTCTGGTACGTTCATTATTCCGCTCTAGAGAATCCCGCTAGATAAATGTCAACAAATGACTCGGTCTCCAGTTAATGAAGAGAGGCTTTTGTTTTAAAGAGCTAATTGTCCATCTTTTCTGCATAAGAAATGCAGGGCTTTTTTTTTCTTTTTTCCTAGCAATGTAGCAGAACTTACAGATGTGCTAATACTGTGAACAACATCTATTATTTAACTTTCATTACCATTAATATGAATTAAACTGATGGCGTTTGTCAGGATGCTTTATGTGTTGTAGCAGATGCCTTAGGGAACTGCTTTTGAAAGAGGAGAATTTCAGGAAAAGAAAAGTTGGTTTAGTGGCTAGGAGGAAAGGACTCTGGAGAGTTGAGTTTAGCTCTCAGAAGTGAGAGCTGAATTTGGTTCTCTGTATGACCTCGTGTAAATATTGCAAGACCAGAGTTTCTGTGAAACTCGCCTCCTATTTATACAGCTTCCTGAAGTAGCTGGGTTTTCAAAACGGTCTGGTAGCCCAAATGAGATTTGAGTTTAATGATCTTGTGTCCTATTCAGGAAAAAATGTGAAAATACAAGAACAGATGGCAGGTAAAACACACGTGCAGTTGGTCGGATGTGACCAAAAAGTGTTGACTGTGATTTGCATGTTCTGTGGACCTGATCGTACAGTGACGTAACTGGAATTTCTCAGTCTTATCAGAGCTAAAAAATGGCTATGCAGGAAAGAACATGTCTGGTGAGATCCAGGTGTACGACTTTTGGAGTGTGAGGGTTGCAGTCATATACTCAAGCATCAAATGGCATTGCTGCCTGGGCAGGCTGGTAGTTTAGAGGCTGGGTGATCTGCGTCCCATAACTGTGGATGTTCCTCTGTTGCTCTCATCTGCTGAGAGGGGGAGAGGAGGAAAAATAAAAAAGGAGCTCGAACAGAAGAGTTTCAATTTAAAGACAGTGGAGGTACTGCAGCAGGAACTGCTCCCTACCTCTGCTGGCTTCCGCAGCTGTGCCGCTCTGGTAGCGCCTGCTTTATTCATTGTTTGTGTTTGTGTGGCCGCGGTGAACCGCAGTGCAGGCAGGACCTGCCTCTCTCAATCCCTTTTACATTTCAATTCTTAAAAGCAAATTCAGAAGAATAACCTCTTTTTAAAGTGAATTTAAAGAAAAAGGAGAAAGTTAAAAGAAAACCCAAATTCAAAGACCTGAAAACCCAGTCACCAGTATTACGCTTAACTTAGGTTAATGTGAGTGATTCAGTATGAGATAAATTAATGCAGATGCCTGGTTACAGTGATGCAGATCTCACTGCAAGTGAGAGATTCGAGCTGCCATCTTCTCTTCTTTCTTTTCTGGTGTTAATTTCATTTGCTGGACAATGAGTACTCCTTTAATAAAAGCACTGACAGTGCGCAGCAGGCTATGTGAAAGAGCCTCTAAAAATACCCAGGTAATTGGTACTAGGCTAAAAGTGAAAGATGACTCAAAATGCAGCAGTTATTGCAAGTTCCACCTAAACCACTTGGGCGGTAGATGGTTGCAGCACAAAAATAGCCAGCTGCCTCTCAGCAGCCTTGTTGGGAGCCTTGGCCAGACACAAAACTCAGCGTTGCCAATCTGTAGATAAGGAGTCACTGTGTGCCTGCCAAGAAAGTGCATCGGTGTTTCTTCTGTAGGGGCACAGATAGGCACGAGAAAGCTGGTCAGTCCCCTGTGGCTCCTCTGCTTGGACGTCAATGTTCCTGACGTTGCCATTGGGTGCAAACTTGCTGGTTTTATTTTCAAAGTTGTGTGGAGACTGTTTGCTGAGAAACACGTGAAGGCTTCACCTTCTTCTGCATTGAGCATGAAATGGTAGCAGCTTTCTGAATTCTCTTGCTCCAGGCCAGGGCTGAACTGGTAAGGAAGAAACTTCCTATCTCATTGCAAATCCCCAAAATCCCACAGTTGCATTTTTAACATCTACTAGAAAAAAAATCTATGGCCATGGACCACCTCTTTCTGATTCCGACGTGCCTCCGAGGGAGTGTTCCCATTAAAGATTCAGAAGTTCTGGCTGCCAGTTCCGTTTCTATATTCTGTCCATGTCCGGTAGTAGTTTCTGTAAACGTTGGGGCAGCTGCAGTTAAAGCTGCCGTTTATCTCAGTACAGAACACGGACAGGAGCTCTTGTGAGGAGCAAACTCCCCAGACTGGAATCACAGTATAAGGTGAAAGGTCACCAACCTGTCAAAATCTTCACAGCACTGATTTTTCAAGTCATTGTTCATACCAGGATGAACTCTAGACCAATTCAATCTTTTCATGGTCCCTAATTAGTAATACTTTCTTCCTGTACCTTGGGTCCAGGCACAATAACAAGAATAAGATTTGAGAGAGGCTCTTAAAGTTTCATCTGGTGGGGCAGGAGATGAGAGAAGAAGCCCTTTCCTTTGGCTTGCTTGCCAAGGCAGGCAGGGGTGTCACCTCCTCCAAGAAGGTCTGGGACAAGTGCAACACAGCAGGCCAAAGAGGTCTGGGAAGCCCTGAAGAAATATCCATGCTGTCTTTAAGTTGTTTATACGTATGTCGTGGGTCTTCTGGCCAGAGCTGGGTCTGCACCTCTTCTCCAACTTCCCCATGTGTATGGTGCTGAAGAAGTATAGATAATGCTTGCCTTCAGATGAAGGTGAGGTTCAAACGTTTTGAGATTCATGAGTGAACGGTCCTCTTCAAGTATTAAGGTTCCATCTGCAAATTCTTGAGAAAACATTTCATTTTACGTTATCAGCATTTTTTGAGAGGAAAAAAAAGAAAAAGAAAAACCTTTTCAGAGAAACTACTTCAGCATTCACAAAACTTCCACAGTTTTCCTGGGAAAAAAGTTTCTCAGTTCTAATACCTTTTTGACCAAGGTTTTGACCAGACCCATTCAACAACAGCAGCTCGCTTCTGTATCAGGGCTCTTGCTTGGTAAAGGTGCAGTTCAAACTCGAGCTCTGTGCTAACATCTTTTATTCAATGTGAGACCACTGCCATGGGACAGGCAGCAACCACCAGGCACTTGTGGGCATGAAAGAGACTCAGAGCAGGAGCTTAACTCGCATTGCTTGCATCCCATGCAGGTGTTCTCCTTTTATATCAGGTGTTTTAGCATTATCTTGATGCAGAATGAGAAAACTTTTCAAATCTTTGGGAGATTTCACAAGTTCCTGAATTTGCTGTCCCCAAATGAGTAGTAATGTCCACGGCACGAGATGAAGTCTCTCAATATTGGAGCACAGTAGATCTGTACTCATATGAGAAACTAAATGCCAGTTTATACTCTCTAACTTAATGCCTGTTGGAGGAAACTTTTCACTGAACTTCCACTCTGTGCAAAGCAACAAGCATGGAGATGTTGGGCGTGTTGTAACCTGGTATAACATCCAATGGGTAATTTGTTCTGACAATTTTTATGAGCAGGAAAAAAAAAAACCTCATCAAATGTGTGTCACACTTTCTGACCCTTCTCTGTGGTTCATTTACCTCCTGCAAGAACCACCTGCTTTCTGCTTTGATGCTCCATTTGCAGTACTTGAGGGAGGAATGATTATAGTGGCATGCAGCCACTGGTTAACTTCTCTCCAGATGTGTGCTCCAGATGGCTGTCCTGAGAATCCACCCCAGACCCAGATTTCCTATTTAACACTGACAGGCTTGATTCGAACTGAAACACAGTCTTCTGCTGTACTTCCCTCCTTTCTAACAGGTAGCATCCAGAGAGTGGTGCAAACCAAACACAGTCCGTAGAAAGCTGTGCTATATCTGTTGTTGACTCACTGGTAGCATTGAAGATGAGGGCATTAGCCTCTTCTCTTAAAACCTGTCTCGATCTATACAAATAGCTACAGTTTGTGGCATTTCGTGAAAATCAGAACTGACCCTCTGAAACCCAGTGTGTTGGCACTGAATGAACTGTGTGAGCAAACGCGAATGCTATTTTTTTTAGGCATTCACTGGGCTTGTACAGAATAATAGCTTCTCTCCTTGTTGCCTCTCTCACATTTTCTGTTCCATCTCTCTGAACAATAGCACCGGCCTCTTTATTCCTGAGCTCTCTCAGGGTGTTATTTGTTTATCATCTTTCTTTAGTAACAACCAGTGTAGCCGAGTGATATAATTTAGCTTTGTGAAGTCCCGACCATAGTAGAATGCAAAGTGGCTCCTCTCATTTCTCTGGAGTTCAGGAAAGCTGCAACAAGAGGAAGAAAGCAAGTCGTGCTCTCTCTGTATGCTCACTTCTCTACCCCTGCCTGCTTCCTAACAGACGTCTTGTATTTCTTTTTTTTTTTTTTTTTTTTTTTTTTTTAACATGGAATCAATAATTTTTTAGTCAAGTTCTGTTGATCATCTCAGGGTACATAGCAAAGCCAGGCTGAGCATCCTCCTCTCAAATCACGTCCCCTGCAGATGTGATACTAGGCATAAGAAAGCACATCAGGTCTCTGTTTCACTGTTGGTACTCTTGACTTGGGATGAATCTCAGGGCATAGTGCGACTCCTCTGCAGAGAACATCTCTGCTGTGGCACCAGAATACAGTGCAGATCACAAGAAAAGAGTGAAGCCTGGAGAGCCCCAGCAAGCTTTGCTGCAGGGGATTTGTTGCTTACCTACCAGGTTCCAACACATAGGGCTAGGCACGCGATTACAGCATTTGGAGGTAGTGCTGCTGGGTTAGGGGAGACTCAAGCGGTACTTTCTGGATGAAGTCAAACCTTTGAAGCTAGCAAAGCCTCTCAAGCAACAGGCTGTTCTGACATTGCTCACATCTCCAGGAATTAAAAAACCTAGGAAATTATAGTCAATGGGGGCAGGAGAGTCTGATGCTCCACATTGTAACTTTTAAAAGACTTCACCCATGACACTGTGTTCCGTAACTCCCTCCTGGGACCCAGCAAGAGGGTGCAGCAGTTGCTTGGAGGATGTAAAATCTGGTCAAAGCCATAAGGAGACGCCAAAGCCTGGGTGTTGGGTTCATCAGGAGCCTGATGGACTCTAGGGCCAGCTGGAGTCACAGGACCCAAGGGGTCCAGCTACGTGGTCACAGCACGAAAACCGAGACTCTGGGAGTCTGTGACAGTTGGAGCGTCCTTCTGTGGGCACGATGCCGCAGGAGGGGAGCAGCACTGCTTGCTGCTCTGATGCACTCCTTTCCATCAAGTCTTCGGGAGTGCTTTCAACACCTTATTCCAGGAAATATGCCAAGAAAGGGCAAATATACTGGTTGTTTGAGGGCCTTCTTATGGCCTTCCTGATTACTGCCTGGAGTCCATCAGGGTAGGCATTTATGTACTGCTCTGACCTTTTCTGCCAGCTGAAAGAACACAGATTCTCTGGTTCTCCACTGACCTTCCAGTGTAGTCTTTCTTGGGAAGATAGAAATAAGAAAAGAATCCCCAAGAAAACTCAAAGGAAGAAATTTTTTTCTTTCATTAAAAGATCCACGGTAAGTATTCATAACTGGCAAAGAAAGAGGTTTTGTAGGCTTCTTGCTTCTTTTGTCATGGGTGTGAATCAAACAAGGAATTATTTTTTTTTTTGTCACCTCAGCTCAGGATGATAGGAACAATTTTTATTTGTAGAAGTCACTGTTGAGAATATTTTCAATATCTCCTATGAACAGAAGCAAAACTCCCACAGCAAAGGCGCCATTAATCTTTGCTGCCCTGATCTAGATTGACTTATTCAGTGCATGAACTAGATCATTAGCAACACTAGGGATTTCCCCTCATCCTGTGGTGAAGAGATCAGTGGAAATAATAAACAAGTGTGAGCAAATGTGCAGGCTGATTAGTATATACGCATATATTTTCATGCTCGGAGACCTGTGTAATATCTCCCCTGGCATTAGGTGCCGCTTTTTGACTCCTGTGTTGCAAAAGGTCAGTGGTATCCCCACTCCCCAGGGCCACTGCTTATCATAGATGGTATTTATGTTTGACTAAACTTCAAACAACTTTGACCTTTGTATTATTTTTTTTTTATTTGTGCAATTCAATGGTTTTTGGAGGGTGGGTAGAAGAAGAACTCTTCTGCCAGCCTTTCCAAGAGTCACCCAGGGGAGCTGGTTTTTTGCAAAGGCCAAGTTATCTCCTTCAAGACATAATTTCTCTGAAAATAGAATAATTTAAAACCTAGTTTTCTTTCTTAAAAACTTGGAATCTTCTGTGTGTGGGTGAGGGAGATGCAGATGTTTTCAGATGCTTGGGAACTGCTCACTGGTTAGTTTAAAATATTTAGCTATTTGCATGCTTCATTTTGAGGTATGTAAAATAAATGGAATCATAAATCACTCCTTAAATATTCTATTTGGTGCTGGGTGACTGGAAATAACAGATGGATGCTTACAGGCGGGATTTAATTTTGCTCTAAGTTAGCGATGTCTTAGAAACCAGTACACCAGATCTTAGCCCCCTAAAGCTTTGGATCTATTTGCATCTGTCTTGGGAACTTTGTGAGGCATAAGACTTGCATTAAGTGGGTAACAGCTGTAACATCTTCAACATAGGGACAGTTTAGGTCCAAGCTCCCCCCAAGTTGGGGGACTGCTCCCAACTTTCTGCTTAAAACTGCTGTGAAAGTAGGGAGGTATTTAAATGGTGTGGGTGGGGATATAATTTCTGTCTTTTCCGAAAGCTCACTGAAAATAATAAATCTGGAGAATAGTAGGGGGGCAAAAAAAACCCCTAGTATAGAGCAGGTAGGTCAGAGATTTAAAGCTCACTTGCACACTATCAAGCTCCTCCTGGCAGCGTGTGCAAGTCAGTCTTCCTACACAGAGGGAGATAAGGCCGAACCGCTGGCTGCAAATGCTCGTTAAGAGCCAGACATTCACCTGATATCCTTGTTGGCTGTCAGCTGTGCCAATACTTTTTCTTTTCATGCAATAAAGGGAGAGAGTGGTAGAAAAAAGATTGTGATCCTCTGCCAGGAGGTTTGTGCTCTCTGTACAGCTCCCTTTGCATGGATGGCTGCTGCAGGGTGAGATGAAGTCATGAGGAGGGATTGCATGGGACAAGAAGAGAAGCAGTGTTATCCTATGTTTCTTGCATTAATAAAAGTTAACAGAGATGTAGAATTGTACCCAGTAGTCAGCCCACTAGTTTTAAATAAAGTTTAAATTGCAGGTCCCAGCTAATGGGACCAGGTCTCCCTCGAGCATGTCCCTAAGCTTGCAGCAGTGTCTGGAATTTGGACCCCTGTGCAGGCAGCAGCTCTTCAGGTGATGCGGGGTGCGGGCACGCTTGTGTGTGTGCATCAGCCACGGTGCTCTCCAGTTCTTGGTGCAACGCTAAAACTGTTGAGCTTGAGAACTGCCCATTGCTGTGCCAAATAATGCTTTCATCGTGCTGAACATGCCCTGTTTTCCCAGAGGCTGGCTGCACCACGGGTAGTTTCATAAAGATACCAGGATGCATCTTTGGAGGCAGAGATTTGCCATTACTGGGGATCTGGGACTGGGCAATCATGGTGGTGTGTGGGACTGCACAGGGATACAAAGCCCTAGGGATCATTTACCTTGTACGCTGTCGTAATTTTTCTCACATCCACTGTGCACAGAATTTAGGACCAGTTTGTCAGGCTCCTTTTAGCAGGCTTCTGCTAACATATCTAGAAATTTGATTCACCTCAAACATTTTCCCTTTTGCTTATCTGTTTTTTCTAGTAACTGGATCCCTGGTAACGCTGAAGTTGAGAAAACTACAAATGATTTAATAGCAGATGTGGTTCCTGTTTCCATTTGCCAAGTCACTGCCTAGTCCAGCGCAAACATTTAGTTTTTCTTTTAGCTGAAGGTGAAAGAGTCTCTCCAGCAGTAATCCTGAGAGCCCAGTGTACACACTTCATCTTCTGTGCTGGGGCCACAAGGCCAGCTCAGTGACATTTGGCTCGGAGAACTCTTTCCAAGTACATTTAAAGTTCAGCCTTGGCTGGGCGGATTCTCCATCACAGCAGCATCTTCATTACTACCAACTTGCAGAAGGGGGGAGAGAAGGAACGGCGCTGTTGAGGTCAGTTTGCAGGCACAGTGCTCTTGGCTTGCTGGATAAACTGGGTTTCGAGGTGGTGCTGATGATTTTGCTTGCATCCACCAGAGAAAGGTTATTGAGCATTCAGTAAATCTTCTGGGGATCAGTTATAAAGAATGGTATTTACAGGAGGGTAAACCATAAATCTTTATGACCTTCTTGCAGTTAGCAGCATTTAAAGTTGCATTATTCTTTTCTTTTCCTGTAGACAAGGCTTTGATAAAACTATCTGTCAGTTAACTGAAATAATCCATGGACAACGGGGTCTTTGCTGGAGAAGAGGAGAAATTTCTTAGTTGAATTTTAACTTGTTTGTTTGTTTTACTTCTTGCCAAATTTTTTTCCTACGAGATTAAAGGTGAATTTAATGTTTTGATGGATTCTCTGAGGAACATTTACCTTGACAGGAGGTAAAGAAAGTCGTCTCTAGGTCCCCGTTGTCTTCCTTTCTGATCTTGTCAGGTAGACAATGACAGCAGGACAGTGGAGAGTTGAACAAGGGAATCTCTGTCATTCAAATTCTTGCATGTTTGATCCCTGCTGTCAGATTTTCATGAATTTCACATGCACAATGTGTGTCTCCACTTGTTACAACTTAGCGCCTGGTATTTTCCAGGCTACCTGGGATAACGTCCTTCTTAAGTAATTAAAATTTATGTTATTTTGATTTTACTTTTTTTAGTTGTGAGATTTTTATTCTCAGTATTTTATTTACTAATAAGAAATTTAAAAATTGTTCCTTTTCCTTGTTCTTTCATTAGTCTCAGTCAATGCCATAATTTCTTGTCAACTGAGTTTCACTGGCTTTTTAACACTTATTGTGAACAGATTGCATATCTTATTTAAATGTATTTTCAGACCTTTTGCTTCTATTGAAGCCATACAAAATTGTCTGGCATGGACACTTCCATTTTGTGTCCATATTCAGGTCTAATATTTACAAACAAGCTTTCTAAAACCAAACAGGCTACAGTGATACTGTCTGTAGTGTGGAGGCAATTACACAGGTCAGAAGGAATTTTTGCTAGTCTTATTAATTTCTATTCCTGTACAGGAATATTTATGCCACTATAAAACACCTTTATACTTGTAAAATTGTATTCACATTTACATTGCTAAGCTGGTGTAATTATATCAGAGAGCAGGTGTAATTCTGCTGAAAGAGTTAAAGCAGGACAACCTCTTCTCATAGGCAACCCTTCAGGGGGGTGAGGAGGCCACGTTGCCCTGTACAACTGCAGCTGCGGGAGGTCTTTTGAGGACGTGGACATCTCATTTCAAGCTGGTGCTTTTGCAAGAGGTGCAATTGTTTAAGTAAAACAATTAAGCTTAACATACAGGTCTCTGGGCAAGTTATAGGCCATTTAAACCTCCCTAGAAGGCAACATTATGATTTTAGGAAAGAGAGTAAAATTTTTAATCTAGGTTCTTCAGAGTCTTGCCCCTTTGGTGTAGTAATTGGAGTTTGCATGGTCAAAAAACTGAGTGCCAAAAACTTTCAGCAAAATTGGTCAGCTTGAGTGCAGAGGAAACATGGACATCAGGTGGGAGACTGGCATTGCTCTGTGTTTCATGTATTTCTTTTTAAGAAACAAACGCCAATGCAGGAAACTTTCCAAATAATTCTTTGACTTTCTAAAGCACTAGTTTTAGGCTGCAGTAGGCTGTGGGTGCTTGAGGACAGAGCACCCACGTACGAAGTCATGTGTAGATTCCTTACCAAAGGAGACATTAATATTTTAAAAGGAAGAGCAAGTGTCTGTGCCTTGGAAGTAGAGAGTTTTGTTTTGTCTTTTGTAAATTACGCAGAGCAAAAACTTTCATAAATAACAGGTAATGTATAAACATTTACCATCTAGAGCAAGGTTAACACATATATTTGTTTGAAAGAAGCGTACACGTTGCTCCCAGGGTCTGGTGTGTGAAGCATTTAAGTA
>NW_009203328.1:106733-117360 GCF_000690835.1 Fulmarus glacialis | reverse complement strand
GCTGAAGCCAAAGAGGTACTGTAACTACAGACGGAGCCAGCTTTTCCAATCAACTCCTGCTCAGGTGTGATTTGCAAATGAAGTATTTTGGCTTGGGGGAACATGTTCTCTGCAGAAGCTAGCGGTGACACATGGCACAATCATTTATGGCTCTCGGGCATTGCGTGGGACAGCATCACATCACAGCAATAGGGGAATTAACTGACGCTGACAATTGAGTAATTGGGAGGGTATGGCACAGTGTGGATATAGTTGGTAGTGCCTCAAAGTTCTTTGTGCCCTTTGCTTTAAAATTAAGAAACAGATGGCCTGTTGGAGTTACTTGCTTTCCCTTCCCTCCTCAGGTGCTCATTTTATGCTAAAGGCAGCCATCTGCTTAGGACTGTTGACTGTGGAAAATAAATACCGAATAGGTTTCATTCTACTGTGAGTGACTTTTAAGCTTGGAACATCATACTGAAGCATTACCATGCTCCTATTTGTGTCTGTTTCTGCAGTGGCACAGAAATGTATATTTAATACCCTAACTGTGTGTTCAGTAGGAGCTAGTTCCGAAATATTAGTGCATGACATATGTTTTGCTTCTGTCTAGGGGGAGAGCCATACCCTCTAATGAGTATCTCTCTGTGCTCCTTTGTACAGTGCAGCTGGACTCCTCTTTACTTCCCTTTTTATTCTAAAACTGCCAGTGCTCTTTTTACTTGTGACCATCTGAAGGCAGACAGGAGTTTCTCAAAAGCCCCTGCTATACGTGAATGAAGGTACCATGTTGTGTTTTACTTGCAGTCTGCTCATTTAAGCAAATACTGATTCATACAATTTTCAGGCTCTAAAGCAAATGCCTCATTATTTCCTTTAGTCTTCCAGACCCCTGAGGATCTTTCTCTATTTCTCCCTTTACCTTTGCTGCTGTCCTCTGTGGCAGATGCCAGGCTCCTGGTAAAACAAGTCTGACTGGTCTTTTCGTTGGTGATTTGCTTCCAGCTCTAAAATAGACTGAATTTGTTTTTGAAATCCTACAGCATTGTGGGAACAATGTTATCCCGGTGCCGCATGCCTCTGTGGTCCTTTCTGTTGTGATTCGTGCCCAGGTTCCTGCCCTGCCAGGCTCTGTGCCGGTGGCCGTGCTCCCCATTTTGTGTACGCGGGTGCAGCTTGCGCTCTGAAGCGCAGGCTTTTGTAGGAATGGAAGCATGAAATACGGTGGCATGAGCAAATACGTACAGATGTACAGAACAAAGCTCAGAGCTTTAGAAACTGGCTCAAAACCTCTTTGGAAACGCAGCCAATTGGGCTAGATGCATCCCAAGTGTAAAACTGTGGACTTAAATTCACCGATTACGGTTGCTGTCTGATACACTGAGAGATGATTCTGGAGCAGAAATCATGGGCGTGAGGGACCTACGTCTGCTTACACTAACAGACATTGTGATCTAATGTCTTTGCATGGGTGTAGACATGTATATAAGGAGATAATTCCCGATCTTCTTACGCAGAGTGCGTGGATTAAATATTGAAAATTTTAGTAACAGGTTCTGGCTCAGACAGAAAAATTCCTTTGCCACCACCATGCTCTCCCTTCTATTGTAAATGGTGCAGCTTCTCCAAATGGAGGGCACCTGTAAAATAATGAGCACTGCTGTCCATCAGTTCCTAGCAGCAAGTCAGGAGAGATGTGAGATTGCTGCAATCCGCTAAAAACTTTGCTGAGAAAAATGATAATGGGGGTGAAGTACAATAAATAAAAAATTAAGGCAGCCAACAAAGTATAAAAGGAACAAGACTGAAGAGAGAAGAAAAGCAGAATTTGAGTGGAAAACAGTTTAATGAAATCATGTTGGAAAGGGCCGAGTTTGCAGGTGAGAGGTGCTCTTTACTTATCTGTTAGAATTGCATTTTGATTCTTTTGTCTGCTTCTTTGTGCAGCCCTGCTACCTCTTCTCAGGATTAAGAAAGTCTCTCCAAATAAGCATAACTAATCCTTGCTTGCCTACTTAATGTCTTCCTCTGTTTTCTTGTAAAACATCTTTTGAGAGAGCAGTGGCTGCTGTTGCAGCTCTTAATTTAGTCCTTCCAGGCTGAAGGAGGAAAAAAAGAGTCTGAATGGCAGTCAGCGATGCAGGAATGTCCTGAGCTTTACTCCTGGATCTGCATAGATTGTGCTAGATAATTAATTTTTTCAACTTGGTGCCGGAGGTCCTGCGGTTACCCGTCTCTGAAAAGGTGAAGCAATGTTTGCATGAGGCTTGTAGAGCGCTGAGTGATGCTAACAGTATTAGTTTGGGATTAGCCACTGCACCGTGCTGGCAGAGCTGCAGCTCAGAGGATGGTCTCCTCCAAACCTGGTGTGCTGTAAGTGAAAGCAGCAGAGAAAATGGGCCATTTTCTCGTGTTTATAGCATTTGCAGTACTCAAAACTTTTCCCATGTCTGTTGCCTCTGTAAAAAGCAGGGCAGCATGCTGTACATCAGGGCATAGGAAACACCATGTGGGGACATGGAGATGGTTGGTCTTAGGTAGCATATTTTTCTTTTCTGTTGTTGCAAACACACTAGTGCTGGCAGTCTGCGATGAAAACTTCTACCGTGTTTCTTTCTATCACAGCAGACAAGAGGTGCTTTTGAAGGCTGGAGGTCCTTACGGCAGTTGTGCAGTTTTTCAGCATAGTTTTAAGGTCTGACGATGATTTCAAGTATCCAGTTTGGATGTGGTGAAATCAACTGTGTTCTACATCTGTCCTCTGAGACCAATTCAGCTTCTTACCATGACCATTTTTTATGGTTAGAAATTACCTGCACCAGTAGCAGATTTTACCAGTCAATATTATTAACCTGGGGACCAACAACTTGTTTTTCAGAAAATGACCAAAATGATGTTCCCAGCCTGTATACTCCTGCTGCTATATTCCCCTTGTCCCCAAAAGAAAGGTTAAAAATACACATATTTACTGTAGCCACATTCCCCGTTAATATGGAATTCAGAAAACAATCCAATACTCCCCAGGCAAAAAATATACCCCCAAAGATGCAAACGAATTTAAACAAATTAATCGCTTCAGAAGAATTAATTAGTGAGTGATAAACAGACAAAAAACCTCTTGGGTGCTGCTAGGCATGAAACTCTAGTCTGGGATTTACCTTGGACTGTCCCAGGTGAAAAGTGCCTACCAGAGAATTGTACCAAATGGATTTAACAGTGCAGGGGCTGGACTCTGTTCCTCTCCCTGCTTGTTGCTAGTTTGGGCTTTGCTAAACGGAATGAAATCCTGGGCTGGGCTTTTCCTTTTTCTTTCCTACACTACTGGTGCCCTGTTGATAATTTGATTTTCCTGACACGATTGCCAGCTTGCCTTGTGGAGGTGACTCCTGTGTCTGGTCACTCCAGCAGACAGTCTCTTGTTGCTGCACTGTTTGTGTGAGGTGTTTTTATATGGTGCGACGAGAAGCCAGACTGAATTAATATATATACGTATATATATGTGTGTGTGTGTATATATATACACACACCTTTTTTTTCCCCCGTGTCATTGAACCCGCTAGATTTTGAGAGCCCAGGAACCCAACTCAAACGGCTCAGCTGGACACATCCCCCCCTGTTTTACCAGCCATGTTGTGTCTGTCAGCCTCACGTCATGGCGCCCCATCCTGAAGGGCTGTTCGGTTTTAGGTCTTGTCTTGCTTGTCAAATGGCTTCCAGTGCCCTTTTGGGAAGGGTGTTATTTATTGCAGATTGTCCACATGCAGTTTAATGTACTCTGTACCAATACACTAGCTGAGAGCACTCATATATATTATTTATAAGATCAGTATTTTAAATGCAAAACCAAATAGTCTATGTAAACTCATTTGCTTTGTGTATCAGATTTCTGCAGATCTCTGAAATCCAGCAGGCTTAAAAACCTCTTTTTGAGGGACTTCTCAGGCTGACAATTGTTTTGGTGTTGGAGGAGGCGAATTGTGAATTCTGTCTGATGTGTCACTGCAGCCTGACACTGCATCCAGCATGGATCGATCTGCGGGGGGACTCTTGGGGCAAGGTCTGAGCAGAATCCTGAGCTATGAACCAGCTGCCCTGCAGCCAGGAGGAAGGGCTGTGCAGTCCAGCAACCTCTCTGACTGTCTCAACCCAGGCTCTGTGTACCTAGCAAGTCATATTGCAATGTTAGGATAGTGTCCTCCGCTGAAGAGACGACTATTGTACTTCAGTTGGCTCAGGGGAGAAAGGTTTTTCTGCACTGCAGAACCAATTATTTTGAGAGACGCTCTTAGGTGCAAAGGCATCCACATCCAAACTGCCTTGTGACCGAACACGAGATTTTTCGGGTTGGCTGGTCGCTCCACCAGCTGGAGAAGCTGGAAAATGAGTGGTTGTGGAACAAGGTTTGAGTGAGCCAGGAGAGAAGTCTCTTGATCCCTTTCCCTTGTTAGGATACTTGGTTTGGCACTTTTCCAGAGGAAAGCTCTAAATATGAGCTGCTCTTTGCTTTAAGTGGCTTAGGTATTCTGTGCAGCGGTGACAGGAAGAGATGTAGCATATTAGCTTCAATTTTGCGGTATCAGTAGATGCTCATGTGGTATGTGTGGTACGTTAATCTTGACCCATGAAGACTTGTACAAACAGAAAGAAAGTTGAATTGAATAAAAAATAATTTAGCAGGTTAGTTTCTGTCCTCTATTTTCTGAAAGAAGATGTTTTCTTCAGTTTGATTACATCTAGAAAGGAAAAGTCTTGTGATGGGAGCATGCTAGGCGGAGTGAACTGTATTACACCCCTACCCTCATCACATACACGTGGCAGCACAAAACATCATCCAAGGACAGATGCTACCCCGTTGCAGTTGATGCCTAGACTTGAATTTGTGTGGGTTCTGCTGTAGTTTATCGCGCTGGATGGGTCTTCTCTGGAAATTTAACTCTTTGGGGTCTCAGTAACCTGTCTCCAGACAGACGTCTCTATCGCCTCGGGAGGTTGCAGAGGGCATGGCTGGAAGTGCTTGGCAGCGGGTGGGACTGGAGAATGGGTTTTGGAGGTCTTTGAACCTGGACCGTTTGCTTGGTTTCTGCTTCAAAGGAAGGTTTGTTCTGTATGGTGTCTGCTTCATGGTGGTTGGACTGTGTGATCTGTTGGTTGATCTCTGTTTAGAAAAAAATCCACAAAACAAAATCCTGACAAGCACCTGCAGAAAAATGCAGGCTTTTACTGTATCTTTTATTAGCAATGAAAAGTGAACTAACTGCTGGTTCCTGTGGGACTGCTTATGCCTTGATGATTTCTTAATATCTTTTGTTTTCTTCAAAGGTTAATCTCCTTTAGCTACCCTGTGATATCTGGCCCCTTTCCACATGCACCTGCTTTTCTCAGCTGGGTCTTCAGTAGTGACCTTATAACTCTGTAGACAAACATGATCGTTGTTGATCTGTCAAATCCAATATGCCTTTGCTTAAATGTTAGGTGGATTTATGTTATTGCTTTGGGAGGCAATAATCCAGAAGGGAATTAATTTTTACAGAGAGGTCTTCTGCCTTGCTAAAGGGCTGTTGGTTGGATGAGTCACGTCCCTAACATCATCCCAGTTGGTTTGCTTCTTCATTTGTTCATACATCTATTTGTCTCTCACACATACACTAAGAAGCAAAGTCTAATCCTTCTGTCTGAGATTTGGTAATCCTTGTTTACAGCCAATGAAGGAGTGTCTCTGACTTAGCAGAGCTGTATTTGTGTGCCTGAGGCTTTACTGTGTAATGCCGTCACAGAGAGAAGATAGCAGATGAAGGCTAGATATCATTTGGACCCTGCTGCTTCTTCGGTTGCTTACAACAGCAGTTTTAGAAGCCAGGAAAGTGAACAGTAGGGACAGCAAATAAGAGTTAACCCAGCCAAAACCCACAAAACCAACTGCAACTGGCTGTGCTGGAGGCTTTAGGAAACCGCTGTGTATGTATGACTGTGATCTCTGCTGTTCAGACCTCCAGAGCAGTGCCAGAAATGTAGATTAATGGCTGCTCTAAACATTATCGCATGCTATTCTTTCTAGGGGTGGATAGAGTACACTGAGCTTAATGGAATAAAAATCCATTGCGACAGAGTGACTGAAATGAAGTTTGTTAATGGAGTGACATTTAATGATATCTTCTATGGCTGTTTAGTCTGAAAAAAACCCTGGCTGTTGGTCTGGCTTGACTAGAAGAGGAATACGCGTGCATCCAGTGTCCAGGGTTTGTGAGCTCTTACCTGAGTAATCCTGGGCTCTGCAGCACCCCGGGCTGTGCAGGAACATCTCCCTGGAAGCAGGGCCTGTTTGCTTGAGCTGCAGAGCTGATGGACCCCTCATTCCTAAGAGCTTGATGTCACCTTTGGCACCTTATTTAGCATCTCCTGCTCTATGGTTTCAGCAGAAACTTTCATAGTCTCCTTTTAAACATGCCCTTTCAACATTTAGCTGAGGAGTAGAAACATCTTAAGGCAACTAAGAGTTGCTGCTTGCTGACCATGCATTCAGCTCAGACTATTGTTTCCCCTTCTGGCCATAGAAAATAGGTGTAAATAAATCAAGCTCACCAGCACTTTAAGCATGGACTGTTTCTTTCGTGGGTATCCACGTGGAGGCCAGCCAGCCCAATGGAGCCCAGCTCCGTAAGGGAGCTGCTACTCAATGCAGGAATATAAATATTAACAGATGCAAAAAGGTTTCTCAGAGTGCTAGAAAACCAAAAGTAGCCTGAGGTGAGGTTACCTCATTTTATTGCAGACTTGTGAAAAGATGCAGGGACCCAAGCAAACTGATGAGCTAATTATTTTTCAAAAGTGTTTACAGCTTTAGGTTATTTGTCTTGTAAAACCTCAAAATGCTGTTGCCTTTGTATATAACTATTTATTTGTCATGTTGTTTACACAAACCCTCTCTGTTCACAGATTTATGCCCAGATTTAGCCCAGACAGGATGTGACGCAATTTTTTGGAACTGGTATAAAAGCAAAAAGGTTGCATTAAGGACATGTATGCATTTATTTTCTTAGACGCTTTTCAAGACGCATATTTGCTTTAACAGGACAGGAGCAGGGTGCATGCTGAGTGCTTTGTACTCTGTGATGACTGAAGGCAGCTGGGCTTGTACATTTGAAAATTTCCACAGATCTATTTGCAGCTGGTAGAGCAGCAGTGGAGGATGTGGGTGCTTCTACATTATGACTATTCAGAATATATGTCAACTGAACCAGTATATCTGCTCTTCCTTTTCTATTTTCTTGCTTCTCCTCTTGCTCATTTCCCTAAGAAAAGAGAAGTTGCTGGAAGCAAATTTCTAATTTGCTAAATGCAAATTATTAGAGACATCCAGTGGTCATTTAGCTGTTCTTTCTTTTGTATGCTTTGGGTATAAAAGACAGGTCCCACTGCAAACTGATGCTATGGCAAGACTTTGCCTGTAGGGAGAAGGAAAGTGTGGTTTTACTCTATAGCACTCCAAAGTTTCTCGGAATATTTTTATTTTTATACTCTCTGGGCACTTTCTTCCTCGAGGTTGTTCAGAAGCTCCAGGCAGATTTGTGTTGTGTTTTTTGGTGGTGGTCATTTTTAAAGGGATTATTTTCCTCCCCTGACCTGATTAGCAACGTAACTTCAATGCAGTCATCTGTTAGAGATGGGACTCTCTTTGAATTAGACAGATTGGGGGCCTGAACTGACCTGGAAAACAATTTGTTGTGAATCCTCCAAGGAATGTTAAAATTTCAGTAGTATAAGATTGCTCTCTGCTCACCTCTGCAAGTTGTGAGTCATTAGGGATAGATTCATTTTGTAAGGAGAGTTTTCTGTTGTTAAAAATTCATCCTGCTAAATATTGCAAGAGAAAATACATTGATAAACTTGGAACTTCTCAGTAGCCACAGGTACTCAACTTTTTCCAACTTTATGACAAATGCATACCACAGGGGCTAAGATATTTTCCATGTCCTTTTTCCCCAACCTGTCATGGACAGTGGGCAGTTGGAACACTTGAACTTACTGTGTTAACAGCAGCAGAACTTGGAGAAGGACCTAGGGTTTTGTGAAAGTGTTTTGAAAAAAGCCATATGCTGGGCAATAACAGTTGGTCTCTGCCCTAGGAAAATCTTAGCCCGGCTTTTGCAAGCTCAGTCAGAAGGTTGCTTTGGGTTTTTTTACCTGGAAAGGCAAAGCAGCTGTGCCAGCAGAGTGGGAACATCCTAGTCTGAACCTCAGTTACCTCCCAGCATGTGATTCTGCCTGTCTACATGGCTTGTACCAGGTGCAGCACCAAAGGTAGAGAGCCTTTCTGTCTTGTTGACAAAAATACATGTATCGATTGGCATATAAAAATTCAGCAAGTGGCGTTTCTTCCATTATATTCTATGCTTCCTAGCAGTACAGCTATATACACAAAGTCAATGGCACTATCAACGTTTGCTGCATTTTGAGTACAGATGTTTGCTGGTGCATCCTCCTCTGCCAGATGCTTTTAAAAATCTGTTACCATTACAAAAAAAAAAAGAGAGAGACATCAAATGGTATTTCCAATATTAAAAGAAATTTCAGAATCATTCCTTTAACTGAAATTTTTAAAGAATCCATCTGGATGGTGCAATGAGTTTTGAGAGAGATTAATACAATACTGCGGAAAGAGCTGAAGTAAAGTTTGTGTTTCTGCATGCTACAGTACTGGAGAGATATTAGAGAAATAAATAAAACCAATGGAGGTCAGTATAATTGGGAGGAGGCTAAAAATGGAGCTGTTTGAAAAAGTTTGAAAATAATATTATTTCTGTCAAAATAGAGGCAGCTGCTTAATAGAATAAGGGGCTAAAAAGCAAGAACTTAAGGGATCTGAAGAAAAATAACTGTGGTTAAGGACTGCATGGAGCAAGCTCTCAGAGGTGATATCTAAAGATGCTGACACCTCCCTGTTGGCTACCTGGGACTTGCACCGCTGTCAGGAAAGATGGGCGTCCTGGGCTGAGATTCCCTAAGAACCAGGAATTACATGATAGTAATTCACCTCTCCCACCATTAGGAAGCGGCATATCTAAATGCAAGCCAAAAACTTCCTTTCTTCCTGGGACACCCTGTGTGCCACCTGCAGGCAGCTAGTTGTTTTTCGGAGTGTGTGTACCATCCCTCCCTGATGCCCTTTCTCAGCCCGTATTGCACAGGTCGCTCGCGCGCTCCCCCCCTCCACTGGGATGGTGGAGAGAATCGGGAGGATAAAAATAAGAAAACTCGTGGGTTGATATAAGAACAGTTTAATAATCGAAATAAAGTAAAATAGTAATAATAATAATAACAATAACAATAATAGAATATACAAAACAAGTGATGCATGATGCAATTGCTCACCACCCACTGAGTGATGTCCAGCTGGTCCCTGAGCAGCAATCGCTGCTTCCTGGACCACGCCTCCTAGTTTATATACTGAGCATGACGTCATATGATGTGGAACACTCCATTGGCCAGTTGGGTCAGCTGTCCTGGCTATGCTCCTCCCCAGCTTCTTGTGCACCTGACAGGGCACGGGAAGCTGAAAAGTCCTTGACGGATGTAAACACTACTGAGCAACAACTACAACATCAGTGTGTTATCAACATTCTTCTCATACTAAATCCAAAACACAGCACTACACCAACCACTAGGAAGAAAATTAACTCTATCCCAGCTGAAACCAGGACAACAGGTCTCCTGGTGGTGATTGAGAGCTTTGAGTGAGAAAGGACCATTTCTCTGGGGAGAAAATGGAGCAAAGAAAGCCAGTTAAAGACAGGCCAGGCGTGCGGCTGTGCCCATATCTGCACTCCCTTCTTCCCAAATCCGGCATGCTCTGCTCCCCACCTCCATCGGGAGCTGCAGGTGCTTGGCTTTGTGGGGATTTTGCACAAGGAGGAGGGTTAGGGTTGGGGACCTGGGCACCTTCTGAGCTGGGATCTCTCCAGAGGGTCCTGCTGCACATGGACAAAGACTGGGGTCAGGACAGAGCTTCACTCAAAGCACATTTGGAGCAGGGCTCCAAACCACCAAGCCCTCTTGGGTAGGGAAGGGCTTGAAGAAAAGGAAAGCAGAACAACAGCGGGTTTTGTGGGTGAATTTTATTCATTCCACCCGCCCAGACCATCCCTGCTGTAAGTTACACGGCTGTTTCCTGGCTCTGCTCCTGAAATTGGTCGTTATCTATTTGGAAGAGCACTTTTCCTGAGTATTAAGCCAGTTTTTGGCTTTCACGAGGAGGGAATTACTTTAAAGGTCAAACACGTGCTCGTCTCGTGGGCGGCCTCGCTTATGGTCCTGCTCAGCCCCTCGGCAGCAGCAGGCACAGTCTGCCTGCTACATCTCCTTTTTGGGCCATGGGGTGTCCTGGGAATCATAGCTTTTATTTCAAATTCCCTGTGTTTTGATTTGAGTTAGTTGAAATATAAATACAATTAGAGTTAGCAGAATACCACTGACTTTGATTTTTTTTTTTTTTTTTTTTTTTTTTTTTTTTTTTTTTTGCCCTCTCATTTATGCTCCAGGCATTATGCTTTAGGCAGCAGCTAAAATGGGATCTAAACTATTAAAAAGCCCACAGGTCCTGACTCAAAACTCAGTTTCATGTCTAAAGGGAAAGGTTGAGTTATCAAAACTT
>NW_009203328.1:93996-106702 GCF_000690835.1 Fulmarus glacialis | reverse complement strand
TCAGCAGGGATGGTACACTGAAACTTGCAGCGAGTTTGGATTCTGTTCTGTATCCGCAAAGAAAGCAAAAAGATTTAGGTCCAATTTGAACTGAACAAGTGAATTTGTGGAATGTGTAGTAAATTGTACCTGGAGACTTGAAAAGACACGATTTCTTTTTTTTTTTTTTTTTTTTTAAAATATGACTTCAAAAACCCAGACTCATCTAGAAAAATTTAAGTTTGGAATTTTTACATGCAGTTACAGAGCTTTGCATACATAAGCATTTTTGTATAGTTTGGGGCTTTGTTGTCTCTGGATACAAATTAAGTTATAAAAACATGTAACAAGTTCCTAGAAGGAAGGCTTCTGCTTCGCCAGTGCTGCACTGTCACTCTGCCTGGTTCCATGATATTTACAAACCATGGTTTAAGCAGAGACGTCTCAGTTTTACTCACTGTGCCTTTGCTGTTTTTACAGTCATACGATACAGGGTATAATTTTCTTATTCAGTCCAATTTGCATTGCTGCTATCTCTTTTTACAGCTATCTATTTCAAGCTGTGCCCACTCACTGCATTAGCCTGTAAATGTAGACATCAGCTACTGGAACTTCCCAGAGATTGATTTTATGGAACTTAACTAGAAATAAAACGATACCAATAAAATCTTTTTCTTACTTTGCCTTGACAAACTGCAGGCAAAGTCTGCTATGCATCTTATGATGGGTTCTCCTTTAGTCTGTGAGTGGTCCCATTTTCCTAGGAAAAAGGGAAGCGTGGAGCACTGCTCACAGTGTGCAGGGATTTAGCAGAATCTGTAGCTCTGTAAATAAGGGGCTATTGCTCTAAACTGGAGTCATAAACTCTTCCACTTTTTTTTCTCAATTACCAGCAGTTGCCACCATTTGAAAGGTGGTAGCAGAGCTCTAGCCGAACAAAATGGTTTAAAAAATGAGAGAGAGAACAGTTTTTTCCTGTCTCTTGTTTCTAGTGGGAGGAGAGGGGGTGAAAAAGAATTGGCATCCAGCGCTGCTGAGCATAGGCGGTCTCTGATCTTGGCAGAGTCGGTGTTTGAACCGAACGGTCCCCATAAGCTTTGTAGGAATTAGTTACACGGGAAATAGGTAGAGAGAGGATATGAAAGATACTATCTAATGAAAATGAGTCTTATGATTACGAGCAATTGGAAACCTTACCTTTTAACGGGGAATGCTGCAATCTGAAAGCAGCGCAGTAGGGAGGTAAATGTCAGCAGTCCTCTGAACGTGGTAGATGCTAGGAGAGGTTATAGAGTTATATGTTTGAGTAGACTGCGTAGCACTAAAAAACCAGACTGATTGGAGCACACAAACTCTTCTTCAAGAAAGGAAAGCCGTTTCTATAATAAAACCTTTTTCATTTGCCGTATATTAGCTGATTATGCACGTTTCTTTTATGCTATTTTGTTTGCTTTATCTCAGACCAAAGATTATTCCCCCCCCTTTCCCTTTCAGATATGATCAAAATACATTTATTTGTCCTTGAGAAACAGTATTATTGTTATTTATATAGCAGTGGCTGTGTTCACAGGGGTAACGAAATATCAGCAAAGCTCCAGTTTGCTGAGATAGAGAAATGTGATACATAGGAAAATAGTAAAAGTACGGTGATATACTTTTAGAAAAAAGTGTGCTGAGAGGTTAGGGTTTAGTTCTTGATTTCCAGCGATTTTCCTTGCAATATTTCCTACGTTGTCTCTCTATTAGAATATTTCTTTTTTTTGCTATTGCCATTTTCCTTTGAGAAATTCGAAGATCAAATGTTCTTAATACCGCTGTTTCCTAAAAACCATGCAAGTAGTTCAACCATCAGCATGAACAACAACATTCCTGAGGTAGAGGAGTCCTTTAGAAGTCCGGCACTTGCTGGACAAGCTCCGTTGCACTTAGGTGCATTTTTCTCATTGTGCCTGGTAAATTGGACTCATAGCGAACACTGCTACTAGGTCCCTTCCTGCCACCGAGGGAGATGCAAGAAAATGAAGATGGTACAGCTTTGGGACTCATTCAAGAATCCTTTAATGTCGCTGGAAATTCCCCTTTGATTTAAAGGGGAAAATTCTGCAGGGGTGGCAAGTGTTACCCTTACCGGGTCTAACCCTGGGATGCAGCATCGTGTTCCCAATCTGGAGTGCAGATCTGATGGAGGTGCTGGCCCACAGCTGAGGCACGTGCCCTGCAGTTCCTAAGTGCATCTGGTGAGCGTCCCGTGGGAGCTGGCAGAGCACAGCCCCAGCTCTGCAGCAGCACTAATGTCCATTGCTACACGATTGCTGCCTAATATATCTGCTTTCTGTTCTCTAAGCCTGTTTCCCTTTAAAGCTTGGTTTTAAGTGCTGGTAGCTTGAAATGTAAGATGTAGACCCCAAATCAATTCTGCTGTACTACCTTTCTAATCAACCGGCCTCTGGCTTGCATTTCTCAATAGCTGCAGGGATTTTGAAGTGCGGCAGGTCTCTGAGTGCGCTTGTACCTTTCAGCAGAGAACATGTCCATGGAAGGAGAATACCTGCTGATTAATCTCCAATGTCCTTCCCAAAATTGGCTTCTTCCATCACAGCTCACTTGTGCTTGCCACCAAGTACATGAAAATAGTTTCGTTAGACATGAGAGGGCCTGTGCACGTAACACACTGAATTTACCTTTTCATCAGGACAATGAAATATATGATATTATCAAGACCAGTCCTATTTACATCCTACTGCTCTATCATTTCTAGAGTCCTGGATTTGGCTAAATAATCCAATGCAAAGTGCATATTGCCAGTGGAGAGAGGAAAGCTGAAGTGTGGAGAACCCTCTTTTCTGAAAGTGTCATGAAAACTGATAGTTTTAAACTTTGTTGTCTAAAATTTAGAACCTACGGCAGTGCATCTTGATCGAAGCGATCCTAATACCAGAGATTAGCCCTTAGTTATCCATTGAGGAGGTCCCTGCACCTCCTAAAGAGGAGGATTCCTAACCAGGAACATCATCCTGTTCCTTTCATGGACCTGCCTCATCAGCATCCACCTGGACTAGATTGCCTTCTCTGCTTCTGTTAGGTAAAAGTCCAGAGCATGGTGCACAAAAATGCCAAGGCTTCAAACTATACAGGTTAATAAAATCAACTGTAAAGTTGCTGTCTGAGGAACGATTTTGTTCAATGGTTATAGCAACTCATCAGCAACTATTGCAGATGCATCCATTTGCAACATGAGTTGTTTCAAGTTCGAACGACTTTATTGAGTATTTGGGTGACTTGCAGCGAAACACGCGATGCTGAAAATCAAATCAGTGCTGGGCTATTGACAGATTGTGACTCGGTGGCAGTGTAAATGCACGCTGAACAACTGCAGGGACAGCATGGCTGTGACAAACACCCTGCCATGGCTTCAAAAAGCTAGCAAGGATTCTTGAAAGTTAGTTTGTGACATAAAATAGAGTGGACTGAGGGCACCATGCATGAAATGGATTCAGCTGGCAGTGTCGTCCAAAATGCCTTTATCAGCACGATGGCATTTTACCAAACAATCATATGTAATAAGTTTTGCCACAGCTTATTCTTGCTTACGTGGCACCTTTGTTGGGACTTCCTCTGAACAACAGTGATGTCTTTTTTCTTTTTTTTTTTTTTTTTTTAGAATGCATCAGCAGCCATTCCACTTCTGCAGAAAAATTCTGGTGTGTGAGTTACTTAATCTGGAACCAAAGCTCAGGGAAAGTCCTTATAATCACAGTACGGGTCACGTAGGGGCCCTCAGCTGCTCATTTAGGGAGAAATAATATGTAGCAGATTCAAAAAATGCTCAGCAGGGAGAAACTTGTTTGTGGAAGGAAGTTAGTCTAGAATAAGTACAGAAAGCCCGTGCTTACTGCTCACCCACGTTTACATAAAAACAAGCCCAAATTGGAACTGATGCCCCAAAAATCTGCTCAAAGCTGTAGATGTTAAAGTTCTGTGCATTTTTGCTTTTGAAAATCCATTCATTTGTGCCAGTTGGGAAGGAACTCACAAGTTAGGCAGATGCTCAGCCTGTTGCTGCTGAAGCAATGGAATTTTGTAGCACAAGAGTGGTGAAAGAAGGTGTTCACAGCAAGGAGAAGACCATGAGCTCAGGGTTCATCTCACTGTGCCTTCGTTCCTCTTCTTTCTCTGCAGTCTTTGTTTTCAAATAAGTTTTCAGTGAGGTTGTTGCAGGGAACCCTCTGCGTCACTTTATCGGCTTTTTGTTGTACAAATGATGGGACAAAGTTGCTCTCAGTCCCTTGGCTGAAGGGGGAGAGAAGTCCCAGGCCAACCAGATGGATTTTATTCTCACCTATTTGGGACTTATCTCTTTATTGCCTTCTTATAATCTTTTTCCTTTCCTGACGGCACTCCCTGCTTGTCGACGGTTTGGGTTGGAGCCAGGAGCACATCTTTGTGGGTCAGACACACTGTCCGATTTTGCTGGCTTTTGTATTGTGCCTTTTACCAGTATAAAGTCTATGTCTCTATCTTCTAGAATAGATTGAATTTATATTCAAAATTAAGCTGGTCTTCCGTTTGAAAATCACTTTTTATAATGTGTTTAGCTGATGACTGTTCACCTTTCTTTTTTCTCTTTTCTGCCCCACCCTAGCAGAGGTGCTGCTGGCGGGCTCATACCCAACACCTGAGTCCGGTCTTAGACCGGAATAATTTCAGAGCAATTCCAATGAACAAAAAACACTTGTACTTGAGGAAAAACAAGGTGATAGCAGACGAGAGGGCTGGATATTTCCTCCTTTTCCTTTCCTCTGAGTGCAAAACTATTCTGAGTTATTCTCTGTGTTTCAGTTTAGTGTTTGTGTTTTCCTTTTCTGTCCCATCAGTTAGTGGTATCATGCCTGCTAGACTTAGCCTGAAGTGTCTGCAAAGAAGAGGCAACAACGACAGGTCAAAGAAAAGGCCAAGAATACACAGATATTTTTGTCTTTGATCTGTTTTCAGTGTCTTGTCACAGCCCTGCTCTATGGTCAACATTTCCAGTCCATTTTTCTGTACAAATTCTTCATCCTTCAGCTTTGGTGCCAGTACCTGAGGCAGCCATCTGGGATTAGGAGAAGGACTTTAATTGGCTGGTTTTATATCAGCTGTAAGAAAGAGATGATATTTTTATCATCAGGCCAGCAACAATACTTCGGCAGCTATCTAGCGCTGTAGACTGACAAACTGGTCCTCCTTAGTCCCCCAGCCCCCTCCACCCTCACCCTCCCCGCTGTGAAGGAGAAAGCCAGGGAAACTGCAGCATCCTAATTTTCCAGATGACAGTGCTCCCAAGCCTCCCAGGGAGCTGCAGACGGATCTCATCCCAGCTGCGTTTGGCTCCCCTCAGCTTGCGGAGGCTCAGCCAGGAGATTGCTGCTTCCTCTGGAGGAACATGCTCCTTCCAGACTGGCCCATAAACACGGGAGCTGCCTCAACCCCCCTGAGCAAACAAGGAACAAAAATTGTAATAAAACATATTAATATGCCAAGAGTTGGCCAAGTTACTAGGGCGCATGTTGGCAGAGCTGTAAAGCAGAGAATGAAGTTCAAAATGCTTGCAGTTATTCACAAGATTCACATTGTTTTACAGAACAGATTACTTTATGGTGTTTTTATGCAGAAAAGGAGACGGGACAGCTCCTCAGCTGCCTTCCCTGAGAGATCCTGACCATAGCCCAGCTCTCCTAAATAGCAAACCAGACATGGCTGAGGGAGAAAAGGGAAAGTTCCCCATTTCAAAGGGGATTCAAAGGCACTTTCTTCTTCAGTTTTAAAACCACGTTCTTCACCCAAAATTGCAGCGTCTTTCCCAGGTTTTCCTGTTCTTTGATTCTAGAATGTGATTTCAAAAGTAAATGAAATGTTCTTGGTGGTTGAGATGTCACCCTTTCCTTTGATTGAGCAGGCTGATGTTTAGCAATTCTGCCTGCAAACTGTTAATGCAGCTTGAAATCATACCCTTTACAAATAAGTCAAAGCCATCTTTAGAAAGAAAGGGTAAAAATGGCTTTACAGCTGGTTTTAATGCTTTTCTGCGCCACAGAGCTGATACATGTTCTCTTATTAATATACAATCCCAGCAATTCTCCCCCACCATAACTCAAATCGTTTTTTCTCCCATGAGATATGCATTTGGTACTAACCCACAGCATTAAATTCTCCTGTCCTGTGGCATTTTTACCCGTTGCTTTTTTGTTACCAGATGCATGTCTCTGATTGACAGAATTACTAATCCATTATAATCATATTTTCATAATTAGTCCCACTGAGCCTCCGATGCCGGCACGCAAGCATAGGTAAACTACAGCCTGCCACAATATGTTTTTACTTACTGACAGCTCAGTGTGAAGGAAATGTCTGTCTAGTTCCTGCAATGGTTATTAGAGTTGCCTTTTGTTTTTCCTTTCACTCTTTCTTTTTCTTGCTCACTTTTTTTTTCCTCAAGTCTCTACTAATGTAGACTCTTTGTTGATTATAAGTCACCATTATCAACTTCTAATCCTTAAGAATATCAAGAAATATTGGAGATTGGAACTTCAAAGTCACTTTTGAATAAAAACACATGGAAATGCATCAATTATTCACCAGGTAAAGCCTGAGCAGACATAGATGCCAATACCTGTTTGTTTGCCTGATGGAGGAAAGATTGCCAAAGCTTTCAGATTTGTCTTTTTGCATCTTTCACATCACGTCGTTATGGCTGTGTACTACGTGCCATGCGATCTTGTGTCCCATCCAACCTTTTCTCAGTCTTGGATGACTTTGAGGCACTAGCTCATTGCTTGGCACCTCATTCCCGGTTTGGTTCTGCCATTGGTCATGGACGAGTCCCTGGGAAGAATGTGGGGACAGTCCAGCAGGATCCATCTGAAGGGCTCTTGGGCAGCAAGCACTATCCCACTTACCCGCCATGGACCTCCTGCCATTCCCTGCTGCTTGCCCTATTCCTCTGGATTTTGTAACCATCTAGACTACTACGTGACTTCACTGTTGGTTTCAACAAGTTTCTGAAATTTGCTTTATTTCTAACAAGATTAGTGTAAATCTTAGATACTCCTTGAAGGATCATTTTTTAATTTAAAAGATCAAACAAGAAGTGTTTAATAACCCCCAAATAAGATAATTAAAAAAAAAATCTGCTTAAAGATGATGGTTTGGATTGGCCAAAAATTAATTATTTAGAATATTCTGTCCATCTCTTAAAAGATTTGCGAAAGTTCATCTCACTTCGGCCTACCCTATTTCTACCCCCGGCACCAAGCCTTTTTCCCAACAACTTAAGAGTTTCAGACATTAAATCTGAGCACCTTATCTGCCCTGCGGTTCCTTGATTAGGATGAAGGGCTGCAATCCCCGGGCAGCAAGGAGAGGTGAGGCATCCGATGCATTCACTGATAGAAAGATAAATTGCTGCTGCAGGGATCGTAAGGAGTTACCTGATCACAGGAGAAGCTAGGTCCAGAGGGGAGCAACAAGGACTTTACATGTGAAAATCAGCCACCTTCTTAATTACTGCCATCATTAATCATCTTCATGTGTCATACGCTCTGTTCTGATCACACAGTGGGTAAGTAGGACAGCAGGAAAGGTAACTTAGAAGGGCTGTGTCTGGCTCTGTGTTTTGATCGGCAGACAGCTCTGCTAATCAGAATTGCAGACGTAACCTCCTACTACCTCTGTAACCTTTAGGCTGCTGCGAGGGGAAGATGAGTTTCCACTTTTTTTTCCGTCGTTGGTTTCCCTGGTACTCACAGCTGCTGGGGCACCCTGTGTCTGAATCTCCTCCGAGGGACAGGATGCGAAACCCCCAGATCTCAGAAGCCAGCGCTGGATGGGGGGGAGAGAGCTCACGTGGGACTCTCCTCCAGGTGCTCTCGTCTGCTGCAGCTGCTCATCGCTCTGGTATAGGCAGGGCATGCGGATCGAGCACACCAGTGGTACCGGTACTCTAAGGGTTTTGCTGGGGGGTGTTGGGAGGAGGGCACCTTTTTTCCTGCCTCCCTTAAGCAAGACAAGGGAGATGACTTCTCTGTTTCCCACATCCTTTTGTTATTATGGTATCAGAGATCATATCTTCCACCGTCCAACACCCAAGGGCAACTTTATGGGCTTTAAAATGAGCAAATGCTTGTGTGAAGCCTAAGTAATGAATGATACTGTGCTGAGCTGGGCAGTGCTGAGCACTGGGGGACTTTTGCTGCCATTCATTTCCATTAAGGCACAGGGGACTCTGGGTGAGACAAATCCCTCCTTAGGAGACTCTTCTTCTGCAGAGATGCTCAGCGCTAATCCCTCAGCCATAGAAGTCTGATTTGGTTTTCTTTGCTTTTTGTTTTACAATCTTACTGCTTAAATAGTTGCTTTATGCTCTCTCTCTGGTGGTCTTAGGGTCTGAGCTGGGCTGCCTAGCTGGGAACAGAAGCATTTCTGTGCTGTGCCTGGCCAGCACCCTTTCTTTGTAATGGGACAGATGCAACACACAAAAAAAGCAAAAAATAAAATTGCCTTTCCCTGCATTTTGTGGCCAGAGCAGATGCAGCAGTGTTTGGGCCGAGGATCTGGTAATACAGCTTTTTGTGTGGTTGGAGCTCCAGCTGTAACACTAGGAGAGATGTGTAAGTAAAAAGGATGCTGACTCTGGTCTCTGAAGCTGCATGCCTGTATGGCTTTCTGTGCCTTTATGACCTGATTCTTGCCTTTTGGCCTCACGATGACACAGCAGTTGTTTGCAGCCCCCAAAGGCCTCTCTAACAGATCATGCAGCCTGCCTTCCCCAGAGTTACCAGTCTTTGTTTCGGAAGGTATTAGAAGGAATTTTCTTATACCTAATACAGATTGGTTGGAGTATGGTTATTAATTTAACTTCCAAAATGAGCAAACAGCAGGGGCTATTTCTCTGTCTCTAGACATTCTTGAAAACCATGGTGGAATGGAGAGCTTTGGCTTTTGGCTTATTGTGTCTTGCAGTTGCAAAGCAGGTATCTTGAAGCGTGAGAAGTTTAGGATTTATGTAAGCTGTGCCAGGGTCTTCACGGTTGCCGATCTAATTGACGGGGGAGATGGTCTGATACTCTCTGGGGGCAGTACATGGCTAAGATGTGTGAAAAGGTACTGAAGCAACAGAAAAGTGGCATCTTGGCTTTTCTAGTAGAAGTCATAGGTGAGTATTGGTTAACGAAGCCTGTGCTGGTGTTTGATGGAAAACTCAGGCCTTGAAGTCTTTCATGAATAAATTCATTAGCAAACCCTTTAAAAAGGTCTAACTCAATTTTCCTTCCCATTACCCCCAAAATGGATTCTAGCACAAAGCCCGTTAAGAGGAATAAGGAGGGCAAAACCTGACCAGAACCTGCCAGTATCTTTTCTCTCGGTCGGATGGGAGGTGAGGCTGTGCGTGTGACAGGAGATGATTGCATCCCGGTGTACCTGTGCTTGCAGATTCCGAGCACGAGGAAGGGCTGCTCGGGGGACAGGTGCTGCCCCAGTGCTCTCTCCAGCTCCGTGGATGACATGAAGTAAGAGCAGGATGAAGGTCTGAGCTGTTAGCGTTGCTTCTGCTCTCTCCTTGTTAGTATCAAGTATTTTACCAGTAATAACGTGTTTGTGGGAAAAGAGATCATACAGTCTCATGTTTTCTGTTGGCACATAGCAAAGACTTTCAAGCAGAGTAGGAGGCCAACTTATTTCGTTTCAGTGCCTGGAGTCAGGGCTCCCTTATCTAACAGCTGGGGGACTACAGAGAATCGCTATGGAGAATTCTCCATGAAACAAAAAGTGGACTCGTTACTTGTAATAGAATGCATTTCCATGGGCTCTGTGGGCACTCAGGGGTAGGTATTCCTTTCTCCTACCCCAGGGTTGCGGCAGTAAATCTCTCCACCTGCTGTGGGAAAGCCACGGATGGCTGATCTTTCGAGGAGAGTTCAGCTCAGGGTTATATCAGTAGGTCTGTTAGATATTGAATAATGTATCCTGGCAGCAATGCTTCAGTCGGTGACACAAATGTGACATTTGCCTGCATCATGTCTTTTTTCATCCGCCTCCCTTAGATCAAGGAGGCTTAAAATCTCTCCGGTGTTTTGGATGACTGGTCATCTGTGGAAAGGGGGCCAGCTGAAGGTGAAATGGCTGAGACAGCTGCATCAAAACATCCTCGGAGAAACAAACAGATCCCGAATGGGAACATGGCCCTTTCCCCACCAACCTGCATGCGACGTGCAGCCATGAAATGAAGCTTACCAGGAAATAAAAGCAATGTGGCATGATGCACAGTGATGCTTGTTTGAGGGCTTTGAGGATCACCTGCCTGTCAGGGCCATACGGTTCTCTGTGAAACTGCTTGGGGTAACTACAGACTTCATAGAGTTAGATCTGCAACTCCCAAGTGCCACAGAGGAAATAATTCTTATGATTGGTGAGCTTGCAGCATAACTTCTTGGGGTGGCTGGTAACTACGAGGTTTGTTCTGAGGTTGAGAAAAGGATCAAGAAGAGGAATAGGTACAGCCAAAATACCCTGCACATCTGTAATTTATGCTTAATTAAATTTAATGCTTGGCAGTCCCTCAGAGCATTTTTGGTACTCTACATATCTTGACTTAAGTAATATAGGCAATAATACTTCTGCACTGCAGGCAATGAAATCTGTTCTTGGTAAAACTGGGTCAGCATTAGGGTTTTGCATGGTTCAGCCCATCATCTTTTGGTGAAACTTCAGGGAAACTAGATTTCACAAATTTGTCTTCAGGGCAGTTGGCCTGTGCTTCTACCAAGGATGTCCTGCTGAGGTTCACCTCAGCAGTCATCCAGATTTTTGTCTTCTGCAGAGAAAGAAAAACGGATTGCTAACCTGTGATCTAAGAGGAGCTTGGTCCTCACAAATCCTTAACTCGCAGCCCTGAGGCAGCCTACCCCAACTGTCAGCCTCAAGAGGAGCCTCCTGAAATCTTTTCACTTCCTTCTTTAAACACTATAAACTCAACCTTTCTACAGTCCCGGCGGCGGGACTGATGCTCTAACACTGTTCCCACCACTTTTCACAGAAAGTAGATCTAGATGCTAATAGATCTGAAGGGAAGAGTTCAGTGAATTGCTTCCTCTGATGGTGACTTCTGGCCATCCTCCAGATGGGTCCCACATCTCAGAGAGGATTACCCCTGCGAGGGCACTCGGGCAGCGACCTGGCAAGCTCTGTGGGAAAATACCTTGTACGGTTGTTTTCCTAATTGCTCTGCAGAACAGAATAGCGCTGGGCTGCTCAGTTACTTGAGATGACGAGCAGAAAATGGACAGACAAACCAAGTAAAGGTGATTTGATCAAATGAAAGTTATTGCAAATAAACTTCCCAAAGTGAAGAAACTAACTTAGCTGCACGTTTGTCAGCCTGTCAGTTTATCTCCCAGCCTCTGTGCCAGACTATCCAAGCACTGAGCACTGCGGTGATTGCTTCAATTTACTCAATTTACGTGTATAGGAGGGGATGGGGGTGGAAAAGTTGGTATTTGCCTCTGCATCAAAGTGAGGGAACTGGAGAAGCAGAGGAGCGCGCAGAGCAGTTCCCAGAACCGCAGACTCTGAGGGATAATTATAAAGAAGACTAAATGCATCGCAGAAAGACTAATTGTAATATATTGGCCAAGAAACTTAAAACTTTGCTTGTGCATTGCAGCAAAACAAGAATTAATTCCTGGGAGCAGACAAGGCCCCAGGTTGGCAGAAGGCTAATGTAATTGGCGCTGGGTGCGTTCAGACAGCACGGGCATCTCAGTGCCTTGGCATTTGAGAGGGTAGCAAAGAATCAAGAGCCTGCCCTGCCAGCTACAGCACTAGAACTGATTGGATTTGGTGCGTGTTAAAGCAACAACGATCCTACTGCGTGGCCTCCGGATGATCACAGAACAAGTGAGCAAATGCAGATAGTCGCACAGCAAGAGCCATGGCAAAGGAAAGGCCAACGAGGCCCCAAGCTGGGAGAATCAGAATAGGCTCTAGATCCAGGAAATACGGGATTGCTGGCTGAGAAGTGGGACTCCACCTGGACTGGGAAGGTTGCAGGCATCGGGCTTTGTTTCATCCAGCTTTTGCTAGAACAGATTAGCAAGGAAAAGCTAGAGCATGTGCTGGAGATGCCTTTATGGTATGTTGTTTGGGGTTTGGTGGTTTTTTTTTTTGGTTGTTTGGTTTGTGGTTTGTTTTTCTTTTTTTTTAACTGTAGCTGTTCTATCCTTCCCTGACAAGAAGGGGTCTAAATGCTGGAGTAGGAAGGTGGAGGTGTATCGGTCACAGTTTGCTGAAAGGGCCGTACTTGAGGAAGTCTGAATTAGTTTACTTCTGGGGAAGGTGATCTGGGATAATCCACATCAATTAATTTAAAACATTTTCCTCTTTTCTCTCAGCCTGGCTTATGGTGAAGACATGATACAATGTAGGGTTTTTAATGTGGGGTTTTCCATGTAAAAAAAGCCATGAAAGAAGTAGATGTCACAACCATCTACACGGAAATAATAATGGGTGGACTGAATATGACACTCAAGATTCGCTGATGGAGTAAAAGTACCTCCTGTGCAGTCCTGCCCCATGGGCTGCAGTGTTCTACACTATTCTTGCCTCTTCTGAACCCCTCACGTTGGGGTAGGTACCTGTTGTGGTTTAACCTGGCAGGCAGCTAAACACCACACAGCCGCTCGCTCACTCCCCC
>NW_009203328.1:89363-93980 GCF_000690835.1 Fulmarus glacialis | reverse complement strand
CCCCCCAGCGGGATGGGGGAGAGAATCGGGGGAAAAAAAAGTAAAATTTGTGGATTGAGATAAAGACAGTTTAATAGAACAGAAAAGGAAGGGAAAATAATAATAATAAATAATAATGAATAAAATATACAAAATGAGTGATGCACAATGCAATTGCTCACCACCCTCCAACCAATGCCCGGCCCATCCCCAAGCAGCGATCGACCAAGGCCCAGTTTATGTACTGAGCATGACGTCATATAGTATGGAATATGCCATTGGCCAGGTGGGTCAGCTGTCCTGACTATGCTCTGTCCCAGCTTCTTGTGCACCTGGCAAAGCATGGGAAGCTGAAAAGTCCTTGACTAGTGTAAACATTACTTAGCAACAACTAAAACATCAGTGTGCTATCAACGTTATTCTTGACTAAATCCAGAACACAGCACTACACCAGCTACTAGGAAGAAAATTAACTCTATCCCAGCCGAAACCAGGACAGTCCCCTGCAGTAAACGGAGGCTTTGGGATCCTCCTTTTTTGACTTTGTCAACACATGGAAGAGCTGATGTGCTGACTGGCAGTGGGATGTACCCATTTTTGCAGCCTTTTGTATCTAGTTAGCTAAAAAAAAAAAAAAGGAATATGTTTCCTCTGTTCTTTCTCTTGGCCTGCCTTCTTAGTCTCCTAGGGCTATCTGAAGCCTGCTTTGTTTCTTTGTGAATCATTTGTTGCTCAGGGTCTGAAATAACAGATCTGCAGTTCTGCCTTAACTGTGTTTGCTGTGTGTGAAACATGAAGCACTTTGTTCCCGGGATACAGGGTGCACGGGAGTGATGCAGCACTCAAAGTGAGAGCTGCATGGGGAGGAGATGCAGAGCCCCTCCCATGTGCACAGTCGCACGGGAGCCCAATGCTGCAAGAAAAGAAAGTCAGCACTTTCTCTTACACCCTGTGTAGGTAAAGGGCAGGTGTGTGAGCATCAGAATCATTAGAGGGGTTGTCTTGTTATAACACTCAGCAGTGTAAGAGTTTTCTACAAAACCCATGTTGCATTCTGCATGTTAAATAGTCTATGCTGACAAAAGCTCCCGTGTTCCAAGACCCTGATAGATGTTCATATGCGTGGACTGGGTTCTTTTCTACTGGCTGGCACCTACAAAAGGGATTTTGAACCTTAGGAGCTGGAGTTGGTCTCTTTGTATAGAACTGATTTATTTATCAGTGGTCATTGTGAGTAATTTGCCTCTGGATAACTGCTGATAATTGTGCCGGGAACCTGATGGTGGGAATGCTTGTTTCTGTGTTATCTGTGTTTGTAGTTGCTGAATTCTTACTCTTCGTATACGTATATTCTACACGTGCATGCATTTACTTCAGAAGGGGCCTCACGAAAATGTGTTTGAAGTACGTGTATTATTTCTGAGCTTGTCCTGATTAACTCTGGGGGGAACACGATACACGGGCCAGGAACAATAGAGACAATTTCGTTAACTGCTTTGGCGTCACGAGAGACACAGTGGACCTCTGAGCCTGTGTTTCCAAGGGGTCATACAGATTCTTATCTTATTTTTATCTGCAAAGCAAAGGCTAGTTATTCCACTTGAGCTATTGTGTCAGGAGCACACTTTAGGGAAATCCCTCAGGATTGCTGCATGCTACATAAGACCCGACGGTTCCCAAAAATGACTTTGCTTTCTGTCTCAATTTCCCTGTCTCTGTGCAGGATGGGACTCTGTCCTTTTCTCAGACAATATCATACTTGAGAGCAGCTCTGTGCTGGGAGGGATGTCACTGCTCTCCTGGTTCTCTCTCCAGTGCTGGATGCTGCTCCTGGAGACCTGTACTCGTGTAGCTAATACAGAAAGTCCGCAGACTCCAGACATTGCTTTTTGCTTTCATCCTGCTACTGCAGAGCTAACAGGCTGGTGTACTAATCTGGTGCACAGATGTCTCTGTTGCCTGAGAAGAGCTTTTCACCCTCAGTAATTCAAAGATGCGTTTGTAATAAAATATGTGACAAACCATTATAACCTGACAAGTCTTCACAATCTTAAGAAAATACCTATACCAGGTGTTTAAAAAAAACCCAACAAAGTCGTCTGTGGTCCAGTAACATTCCAGGCTACTTCAGTGGTATGAAATTACCACCACAAAATGCTTCCATACATAAAACAGTAGGAACTTCTCTGTTATAAGTATATTTACAATGCATATCTCCTGGGTAGTTGTTAAATGCATGAACATTACACTGGCATTTCCTTTTTAAACATTGTCATTTTATTGCTTTATCTATCTAGAGGAGAGCAGAAATTATCCTTTAATTGCAATGAATTTAATGGTATTGGTTATGCAGCATTTTAGTTCACACACAGCATGACAAAGCTGAGAGTTTAGCACAGTCCTATCATGCATCATTGATTCATCTTTTCATCCTGGAGTGCAGAGTCTTTCCTAAGTCTCTGCTAAAAGCAGGTAAAAGATTGTAAGCTAGAGATGTTTAGACTGCCTTAGTCAAAAAGAATCAAAATGGGACTACAGGGAGGCATGGGCAGGGTAGGTCGTGCTAATACTTTGCTATGCTGCTCCTGAGGAGGGAGAGGAAAGCATGGGAATAAAAAGCCTGTCATTATCAAAACACAACACTATAACGTGAAGAGGTGGAGTAATTTATCTTTAAGTAACAGGCTGACCTATTCAGAACTGTAATTTTAATGTAAGGCTAACCTTTTAAAATAGATCAAGTGATATAAATTATTAAGGAACAGACATTCGTCAGATAGATGGTCTCTATTAGTAATTTTATGCATGAATGGTTATCTTCAAAGGTAGAGTTGCTCTCTGCTGAGAAAGAAAGTGCAAAAGCAGGTTACCTTAAGCTGATATTTAAGGCTGACTTTTAATCAGTGTTTTTCTAGTCCAATCGAAAAAAAGGCTGCAGCGGGGTCATCGGTCTTGTTACCCAGCCCATGTAACTCTTGAATTTTTTTGCTATCAGAGGAAACTCCTGGTAATGTTGCTGATGTTCCTAAAACATCTTCCACTCGTTTTAGGGCTCAAACAGGTTGGCAAGTGTCCCCATTTGAGAATGGCAGCACCCATGCTAGATGCCGCTGGGACGTCCCAGCCTCTGGGCAAAGGAGATCTGGTACCCAGAGCCCCCTGATGGGGGGTGATGCCTGCTCTGGGTGACCGGCTGCTTTGGAGTGCTGGGTTTGAATCCTTTTTGGAGAGGAAAGATGTGGGTCCCTTTTTTTTTCCTGGGGAATTTCAGAGGAATGTCTTACAAAGTATTAGCATTTGTTACTCTGATGGTATTTGGCCCACATTTTGAACTTGGAATGGGAGAAGAAAAAGGGGGAGGTCAAGCTATTTGTGAAAGATAGTTTTCCACCATGTGATCACTCTGCCTTTTTTTTTTTCTTCTTCCAAATTCCTCTTTTCTTGAGTTTCCTTCTGCTTTGTTTGCTTGTTTATTTTATATGCAAATTACCTCCATGCCCTTGTGAACTTGTGATCAAAGTACTGCAGTGCACTTAATGTAAAACTCAATTTGAATCCTTTTGAGAAGCTGTTGGTAGGAAACTGTGGTCATAAACTTGATTTTCCTCATCTTCCATTCTTTGTATGTGTTTGGCATGGAAAAATAGGAAAGCAAAAGTAACCTTAAGCTATCTATTCCTAGCCTGTTTGCTCCTGTAAACAGAAGAAACTACAAGTTTTTCTTAATTTTCTCTGTCTGCAGCTTTTGGTACGTCTTGTCTTCCAGTCACAGATGCTGCTATTGCTCAGCTTTTGAATGGGATGTGCATAGAGGGTAGTATAGCCCTTTCTCCATCCTTTAGCCACACTGAATCCTGTAATACTTCTGGAGAAGTCACGTGTACACTGAAGCACGTCCCTGTTGAATGGGAGTTATACCCAGCACATGATGCTTCACACAGTCCCTGCACTGCTTATTTTGCACAGTGACTCTTGGCCATTGCGTATCAAGGGCTGCTGCCTCTACAGCACAGTGCAATGTACTTGATCTCCTCTGACATCTTTATTCACTGAAAAGGTGAAAGGGGAATAATCTACAATGCTTGGCGTCTGCAAATTCTCCTAGACTCGGACAGACAACATAAGCAATCATGTCAGGGAGGGCAAGAATTTTATCTGGCCACCTTTAACTTCCAGAAGAATCTGGAAACTGCCTGCGTATACATGAGCATCTCTTCTCAGCAGAAATCCTCCTTTTCTCTTTTCCCAAGCATCAATCTCATCTATATTTCCATCTGAATTAACGCCAAGACTAAGGTTTCTAAGGGAATTGGAATTTATGACCTTTTCGACAATATCTAGGAAGAGATTTATTTTCTGAATCCTATTTTCTTCAACTCCACTTGAGCAACTGGCAGGGAAAAAAAGGAAATATAAACAATTACTCATCCTCCTTTTCTCTTTTCCCAAGCATCAATCTCATCTATATTTCCATCTGAATTAACGCCAAGACTAAGGTTTCTAAGGGAATTGGAATTTATGACCTTTTCGACAATATCTAGGAAGAGATTTATTTTCTGAATCCTATTTTCTTCAACTCCACTTGAGCAACTGGCAGGGAAAAAAAGGAAATATAAACAATTACTCCAGTATGTGGAA
>NW_009203328.1:73822-89350 GCF_000690835.1 Fulmarus glacialis | reverse complement strand
CCCTCTTTTTTCTTCACCTAGTTCATTGCTGTGCCAGGATGAATGGCTTATGGTTAAAACACTGGAGTGGGATGCAAATGATGCAAGTTGAAATTTCCAGATACATCAGAGGCTTCCTCTATGACAACATTTAATAGTTCTGTGATCTCTGCATGTACTTTTAGATACAAAAGGTATCTAAAACCATGACCTTCTCTCACATTCTTTTTGTCTGTTTAGACAATCATAAAACAGACTCTGGATATGTGAAACCCCTTCACTTTGTTTCTTTGAACAAAATGCCTCCTGTTTGTGTTGAAATGATACAGGTTAACACTTTGAACAAGAAAAAAAGATAAGCATTTGGTGTACTAATTTCAGGAGCAACTGTTTTCAGTGGCCTGGAACCCTTCTGCAGTATATTGATGTTTCAATTTGTACCAAGTAGCAGCTGCCCTTAAAGATAAAGAAAAGCGACTGCTCTGCTCTGCTCCGTGATGATTTGACATGGCAACAGTAGTCTTGTGGAATGTGACATGACAACTTGAAATAATGATATGTAGATACAATGCCACAGACATGTCATGAAGTAACATAAATTACTAAAAATGATAGGAAGAGAAAACATCTTCAGAGCAAAAATATTGAGACAAAAAGTTACCACATCTGAGGTTGAGAAGAATATGCCAGTTTATGTGATTCCTACTAGAAAGAGTTTAGTTTAAATGGTCTTGTATAATTGGACTTTTTAAAATCAACAGTCATCTAATTTGTCTCATACAAAAGTAAGATGATTTTCTAGCATCTGCAGTGCTTTTTAGTATAAACTCTTTCTGGCTATGGACGTGTGTGTGACCACGCTCAAGAGGCCATAAAGGCTATGCCCACATTAACAAGTAATACATCTCAACAATTACACACCTGTAGAGCAAAATGGGCTGAAGGTCCAGCTCCCACACTACACACATTTCAGAGATTTTTCCTTCAGATGGCTGTAGTCTGACTGGTCTGTTGCCCACCAGCTGCTGAAGGGCAGTAGGTGAGCTCCTGGAGTGCATCTTCCAGTCTAATTTTATCCCAAATTAAAATCGGGTCCTCCAAGCACAGGCTGTGATGGGAACCAAAGCCCAGCAAGTGAGGACAATCAGGAGAGCGTCTTCAAGAGCACATCCTTGATCCACAGTGAAGCACTAATACATGCATGTCCAAAGACATCTGGGCTCTCTGAGTGCTTCCAAAAGATGAACAAAATTGTTTATTCAAACAATCAGATTAATCCTCTTGGAGGTAAGAGAATTATCATTGTGCTGATTAGAATTGGATCAGTGGACGATCCTTTTATCCAGGAGCTTCCTTCATCCAATTGGGCTTTGCTGGTTCAAAGAAAATGGAAATTGTTTCTGAACCATCTCTGATGTTGGGTAATGGAAAAGCCAAAGCCTGACCTCTTTGAATCGTTTCCATTATAAATAATGTCAGTGTGGCCCCTTAGACACAGTTCCAGACAAATCTTTATGCCAATGTCTACTCTGAACTTCCTTCCCCCTTCCTGCTCTCTTCAGCCTTCTCTTTCTGTAAGAGAGGAGACTGTGCCTCATTCATATCTTTCAAGATGCACACCCTGAAATATTCATGTTGCCTTTCTCTCTTCCTTTTCTCTCAGCCATATTTGTTAAAGTTTAAAAGAAGTGGCTTCCAGTTCTTGTAGGTGCAAATTTGTGCTTGCATAGTCTATGAAGACATTAGCATTTAGACATTGAACATCTTTGATTTGTATGCACCAGTCACTTGGTAAACAGCCAAAGTGGTTGTATATATGCTGTCAGTTAATTCTGGCTGCAAAAATGGATTCCACTTTTAAAAAGTCAAGCCCTATCAGATACCTGCTCTTCTGTTACTTGCACGTAAAATGATTTGGATTCTAGCATTTTAAACCCCCCCCTGTCCAGGCAGAAGTTTTCCATTGTTGGTTGGTTTGCTCTCAGTTTGCAGGATCCCAAGGTTATCCAAGGTTGCTTTCCTTTCAGTAGGAGGGCATGACACAAGACAGAGGTGGGGTATTAAAATATGGATGTATTCCCTCAGTTTGCGTAACGCTCTTGAGCGGAAGGTCTGAGGGCAGGGCTTGGTTTTCTGAGACGAGTTTGCTCAGTGTCTGGGAGAAAGGGTATGTGAGTGCTAGGCACAAGAGCACTGCAACGTAATAAGGATTATATATCGTAATAAGGATATCACTCATTTTAGAGCTACACATGTAGCAGGTATCTATCCCAGAGGAATATCATCTTTAGAAATTATTTCAGAAATAATTGTACTCTGTTCTTCCGACTTAAATATAGACTCTTCAGAATTAGCTATCATCTTATTTTCAAGCATATCCAATTCTGAAGGCTGCTTAACGTGGAAGAGTTCCTAACTGGTTGACTGCAAAGCAAGTCTGCTAAAAATGCAGTCTGCTAAAAGAAGCAGGAGTGCTTCTGTTTATAGGGAAAGGAATGCAGCTTTCTCTTCTCTTCCTCTCTGCTGATGTGCTGCATAGCCTTGATTCAGCAACCTGTTGTCATCTCAGTCTGCCCAAGAATAACAAAGGGCAATCTGTGGCAAGAGCCGACTTTATCATGGCACCCACACGCATAGCCCTAATTTATTGCAAACACAGAGTAAAATGCATTATCTTAAAACACCATGAAGGCAAGCTGGCTGGTAAGCAGAAAATCAGAAAGATCTGATTACTCGTTTGTTTGTAATTGTGGGTCCACACCCATAATTAATGTTTCTGGGCTGATCTGAGGCCTTCAGAAACAAAGGATATTAGGAGAACCTGTACTTTAGTTTGCTGTTGTCAGGCTTTGTAAAATCTCTTGCATGAACCGACTTCAGAAATACTGTTTTATCCTTCAGCCTGGGAAAGATTTGCCTCATCAGCAAGGTGCTGCTATTTTACCTGCCTACCCTTCTAATTAAATTGAGAATATAACAGAATCATCACTAGCAGCACTGCAAACCTTCCCAGTTTGGTTTGGATAATTTTGTTTCGCTGCTGCAGGGTTTTCTGCATACTGTTGGGAATACCCAGGGAAAAATGCAAATTGTGACATAGAATTACTTAGCTCTCCGCAACAGCCAACAAGATCTAAGTACGTTCTCTGTGTGTATCTGTGACTGCTTCTGATTTCGCTTGTCATGTGTTTAGATTGGCAATTGTTTTGTATAGATAGACCTGTAGTGTTAATATCCTGCATTGATGATATTACTCTTCAGGAATATTAATGAGTGGTTTCTGTATGTGGCATCTTTAAAACCTTCCACTGCTGGTGGGTTTTTGTGTTTTGTTTTGTTTTGTTTTGTTTTTTAAATGTGAAAGAGCACTGCTGAAGGCCCCTTTGGTAAACAGTGTTTAAAGTAGTCCATGCATTTTAATTAGCGAAGAAATACATAGATAAGGATGAAAGATTTGTTTTCCTCAGGCAAACCGTGAGAACATCAAGCCCACAGGTAGCTTAGTTTAACTCCAGAGAGATTACATTTATATCTCCTCGTCTAAATCTTAGAAATGCCATTCTGATACAAGCGGTACAAATTAAGGCAAGATAAAGGTGTCTTCTCTGCTGGAGGTTTAAGGTCCTTTTTGCAGCACATTATTAAGGTGTCCTATATAGGAGGGAGGAAAAAAAAGCAAAACTAGAAAAAGAAAACTACAGCATAATCTCTGTATCAGAATGTGTATTTTTGCATGTATAGGAAAAACACGGGTTATTTTAACTAACGATTGGTCGTAGAAGTGAGTTGATTGTGTTTCCTGGTCATGAACCAGTGGATCCATGAAGCATATTTACATGTTTTAATTATTAAAAATCAGTTTTCTGCGTTAGCAAGCTTCTGGTAGAAGATGCACCTCTGGTACTCACCTTTGCTGTGAAGCCACAGGCTAGTCATTTAACTTCTTGTGGTTTGATTATTTTTTTTTAAAACTTGAGTATTTTAACCTGTTTTGAGAGGTTAAATGATTAGTCTGTGGCTACACAGCATATATATGAGCACTCCTATGGTAAACAAGAGGCAGGAGGTATTTTTTGAGGCAGGAGGTTAGCAATGACCTGTAGAGGCAGGAATTTTTTCGGAGCCTCCATCAGTCTGGTCACTTGAGCTCTAAGCGAGGGTTACCATTCGCTTCTTGGGAGGAGTAGCTTAGAGACTGGAAGAAGACAAGGCCATGGCTGGAAAAGTCTCAGGAAAGATGTTTTGCTGTAAATTACTTTCCTAGCTTTTTTGAAAGGGTACGGAGATTGCTGCATTTAGAGATCCACAAGGTCTTTTGTTGCTGGAGAATGTCAGGAGGACAAGGAAGGCGCTGCATGTGCAGAGCTCCTCATAGCGCTACAACTCATTTCCACGCCATTTTCTAGTTTTCTAATGAGGTCATCAGCTCAGGAATAAGGAAATCTGCATGACTTGGCTGAGATCACATGGAAGGGACATAAACTGATCGGAGGCACTAGAAGGCCTCCTGGTTCCCAGTGAGAAGGCTGAGCCACGGATGCTGCTGTTTCCTCTTCCTTCTGTCTGTCACGAGCAGCTGGACTTGCTCATGCCAAAACAGAGCGAATGACTGAAAGATAATGGTGAGATCTTTCTAAATGCCTGCCCGAGACCATTGTCAGCACAGCTCACATAAAGATGCCTGTTAGGTTGGAGATAAAGGAACCCAGCGTACCTCGCAGTGTTCGTTGTGTAGGAGCTGGTCTTCAAAGGTGTCTGGTCCTGCGCTGTGACAGACGGCATATAGACCCAGCACTGCCCGTTATGTTTTGCTTCAAGAGGAGGCTGAATATGCCACAGAACTTGATTGAGATCCTGTGATACCAGAATAAACTTGTGTAGAGTTATTGTGCGTTATTCAACGAAGCAAAACTTTTCTGAAAGGCGTCGTCTCCCAGTGCACGCGAGATTGATTTGATTTCCGGACCCGAGATATATTCTTTAGTTATTACTAAGCCCAAATGGGAAAGGGATGGTGTCTGCTCTCTAGGTTGTGCACTGATCTAGGTATCCTCTGGGCTGCTCTAATAAATCTCTCCCCTGCTTTGGGATATTCAGAGCAAGAAGGGCAGGCTGGCCTTTACCATTAAGTTTATGACGTTAACCATTAGGTTTATGACAGACGAGGGTCCCACGTGCTGGTGGGGGTCTGTAGCTCTGCCTCCCAGGCCCCTGGCTGTGCTGATGCCATCCAAATGGGGCAGCCCAGAGCTGAGAAACTTAAGTCTTTACGTGAAAAGCTTTGAAAAATGTGTGCCAGGACCGTAACATCATTGTGTGCAATTATGGCACACACGGGTAGATTTGTTAAAGAGCGCGTAAGGTGGAAGAGCCTTCCGTTTCCTAAGCAGAAGTCTTTTTTATAGAAGCCTCTGCCATTTACTGGTCATTTGTTGTGGTCTTTTGAGAAATAAGGCAGTGCTGTCTTAAACCTAATTACTAGTGTAAAAGACAATTTATCACTTAGCAAAGCTTTGATTGCTTTTTCAGCCTTGCCTGGCCTCTTGGTTGGTAGATGGAATTGTGTACAAGATTGACATTTTTTTAAGCGAAAGTTTTACCAAAAAAAAAAAAAAAAAAAAAAAGAAAAAGAAATAAAGAAAGGAGCCAAAAATTCAACTTCCAATTCTGTGCTTAAATGTCTGTCTGATGTTTTTAATTTTTTTTAACGTAAGCTTATAGCAGTTCTCATTTAGAAATAAAGAAAAATAAAATCTCGTTTAAGAAGTCTATCTTTGAGTTCATATTTTTTAAAAATGTTGCCCCTGAGAATGAAGATGCAGCTTCCCATAGCCTAAAATGCAAGAGTCAGCAGGAGAAATAGCTCACTTGAAAAAAATCTGAGGCATAATTATTAATTAATGTACAAAAAAAGATTTGGTGTGCAAAAATCTCTGGCTTTTTCTCATTTTTATCACTGATTTCTTCTTCTTCTGGACTTTAGATGCAACTCTGAACAAGTCATCTTATGTTATGTTTTGCAGATCAAATAATCAGAAGAAAACAGGTCATATGTTTTGATAGATACCACATAAAAGGAAATATTTAGCCTGCTATAGCCGTACTCAAATTTGATTATAGGGAATTAAGTTTCTTCAAAGCAAATGGCTTTCTTTTACTTTTCAGTATTTCTCATGCAATTAGCAATTTGGTTATATTAATTTGGTTGACAGACGATATTACTGATCTTATCAACTTTCACTTGTGTATGCAGGGCTTTATTAATTTCTTGTTTGCTTATGAACTTCTTTGTCAACAATAAAATTAGTGGGTAAATGTGGAACATACATGTCATAGTAATGCGTTGTTTGCTTTGCTTATCAGTAAATAACAATTTTTTGGGGGCAAATAAACAAGAGCAACAAGGGAGAAGGTGGGTCTTAGGGGTTTCTTTTGCCACTGTTGACACTTTGTCATGTTGCTAAGTTACAGTAGCTTCTGGCTTCTACTTTAGACAGTAGAAGTTATTTTTAAATGTATAATGAACACAGTACCAGGGACTCCCAAAGCTGTTCTGGAAGTGGCTGTAATACAGGGGGGATTGTGAATGCGGTCTGGAGGTCGACGCTGCAAAACACTGGTCTGATACAAAACCAATTCCTACCATTATATTACAATTACAAAGGTGTGCATATGATTTTTTTTTAACATATAAAGTGCCTTAAAAATAGCAAACAGCAATAATTAACTGCTGGATTGGATGGTGCCTGCCTGTGACTCACAGAGTATAGGCTGAGCATGGTTGTTTTTCTGAGAATGTAGGAACAATCATGGCTAGAAGTAAAAACTCCCAAATTAACCTCCCTGAAGAGAATACTCCCAGAATAGATTATATTTCCTTACTGAAAACTTTGTTCTTTGTATCACTAGTCAAAAGTTTTTATTCCTCATATTGCAACAGTGACTTCATTATTACCACTATGAAGATAACAAGCAATAACACCCACTTCCCCGAGTAGGAATTTTGAACTTGCTGCAAAATCACCCAGCATGGTCCTCGCTATTCCTCCTCCTGAGGCACCAAAAGGGAAACGGAGTAGTATTACTCAGGATTCAGTTGCTCTGGTGGCATTACAAAGACGGAAGCTCTGAACTGAAAATTGGGATAAGCTTTCATACTGAAATTGGAAAATATGTACAGATTTTTATTGATATTCCAGTTGGTGAGAGGAAAACATCATTTTCCTGCTGGTTGGAAGTTCACTCTACCATCTGTTGCTGGGCAATGTAAGCCCTTTGAAAGGGCTGGAGTTCAACTCCACTTGGCTTCAGGCTTAACCTGCCTCTCTAGCGGAGGAGAGGAGTCCAGGGGGTCAGATGGTGGGAGCATATGACTCAAAGCTGCTGGGAGACATTGGAGGATGGCCTGAGTCCAGGGAGATGAGCACAGGGTAGCTTAACACGGAAAATTGCCGAGTAATGTGCTTTGGCAGCAAGTTGTCTGTCTAAGTGCCCTGAAATCGTAAAGGGGCAGTGAGAGGGGAAAGGATTCCCTGTGGCAGGGAATTGAAACCCGGAGAGAGATGCCGGAAACCAGTGAGCCTACAGAAAAAAGATGGGATTTCCTTGCCTTTAGTTATCTTCTGGTTTATATCAGTTAACAGCTTCCAGGTGCGGAGATTAACTCAACATACTACTTGCCAGAGTTAGGCAGACTTGGTAGATCCCAATGCAGTGGGAGGTGAGACCTTCACAATATGTTCTCTAGTCTGAGTTCTTCTACCCAAAGTTATTCTTTCACCCAGTCTCTCCTCCTTTTCCTGTTGAAATGGATCCTGGAGGAAGGGTTTGGGGTTTTTTTAAAGAGTTCATAGAGTTGTGTCAACTCTGCTTCTAATGAAGTCCGTAGGTGTTCTATTCCTGCTAAAGATATTTCCATGGGGGTGTAGGGAATATTCTTCTCCATGCAAGGGAAATGCTCTTCTCTGCGTGTTGGGAAGCTGACAAAATCTGCCACTGTTTTTTTCTGGATACCTCGGTTTTCTCTCAGGCTGAATTGTCTAAATTCTAGATTCTTACATATAAGAGAAGAAAGTATGTGAAAGCTCAGAGACCCAGCTGGGGAGAAGCAGCAAGCCCCAGGACACCTGTCTAAGGGAAAAACCAGAACAGCTTTAAGGATGACACTAGAACTAAGCATTTCTTTTGCAGATGGTTGCAGGTGTAGACTGACTCGCACAGGGACTACCTGAGGCCCTTCTCCCTTCGTGTCCCCAGGAGCCTGCTGGGATGTCTCGTTTATGCCTGCAGGCTGAGACAGAACCATCAGGCTCTGAAAAATGGATTTCAAGGGGATTTCACTCATTGTCTCAGCATGGCACTCTTCAGGACAGCTAGCCCTCTGCAGAAATCATCATAATTGTGCCTAGGCTTCTCAAAGGAGGCTGTGCTGGGATCTGGGCTCCTTATGCAATGACATAGCTTCAGAGGTGTCCTTTCTTCTTAGAACAGATGAAGTCAACGGGGTGTCTGCAGAAACAGGCTTTTGAAAAAACATCAGTGAACATAATGGGGAGCAGGAAACTTTCCGTACGGTTCTAAACCTGCCCCTCTGGAGTCTAAGATGATTACACCTATGCTCAAACTTTATAGGTAAGCTTCTAAAATGCAAAGAGAGGGTCTGGTCAAGTCTCTGTCCTTCTCAGCACCGTCAGGGGTGTTACCAACAAAAAGGAGAGTGGCAGATCTCAGTGGAGCTGCCATGGGTGAACCAGAGGGAGAGCCAGTGACCAGAGCCAGGCCTGTTCTTTTTTTTTCTTTCCATATTGCAGAGAGAAATTCTTGCACCTCCTGCAGGACTGATCATGGAGTTTTGTCACATGTGAGCACAGCTCCGTATTCTCAGTAACTCAAGAGCAGACCCAGCTTAGAGCTCCTACCATCTGTCACTTGTCACCAGCATTGTCCCTCCAGGCAAAGCTGCTGTGGGGCAGTGCTGCAAAGTGGCTCCAGCAGCCAGCTGTAAAGCTGTGAGTGGGGAAGCAATGCAACAGGATGATAATTCACTGGTTTTTCCCACAATAAGGGAATTGGAGAGCATCTGAATCTCACAGCAGGTTAAAAACTCCAAAGAAACATTATTTCCAGATAGTGCATAACTGAACTGTGAAGTTTGTTACCATGTGATTTGGTGGGGATAAAAAGTTTGGATGACTTCCAAAAGCCATTGGGAAACATTATGGAAGGAAAATGCACTGACTGGTAAGCACAGGGATGCAGAAATTCCTGAGACTGGTAACTCCTCCCAGTTCCTCACCATGGAAGGATCATTTAGACCTTTTCTCTACACACCTGCAGCTGATGACTGACAGGTACTGCGTTAGACCTCAAGTGCACATAAACCAGTATGACAACTCCTATGTTTCTTATGCTGGCTATAAAGCAAGAAGCTATGTGGATGAAGATGATTTTGGACTCTTTTTGATATTCAGTCTCAGGCCAAAAAATGGCCAAGAAGGATGAAGAAAGAAGGGCAAGTATATTCATGTAGGATTTATTACCGTAATTTATTACAGAACAGTCTGGCAAACCATTTAATTCAGCATTCAGTTTGCAAAATAACATCTGTATGACCATGCAGTCTCTATATTGAAAGATTTTATAACTGAAGTAGTCAGATACGATGGTGAGGACAGCCACAAAGGCATTGCAATAGGCTGGTGACTGGCCACATAAGCAGGCGGGTAGCTGGTCCTGCTTATCTTATCAGACCAGAGCCACTATCAGCATAGTTCACAGGCTTCTTCAAGCAGTACAGTTCATAGAGATGCTTGGCTTGTCACAGATCCAAAGTAAAACATATTAGCTTCAACCTAATGAAAGAGGTTAAGATAAACACGTCATCTTCATCTTTGTTGTGAGCTAAGAGCATGTATATGAGCAGTTACTGCAGATCAACCAATGTGTGGTAACTCATTACACTGCAATAGCTTGATCTTCTGAGCCCTTGAGCTTCTCGGTTTACTGCAAGGATCTTCATTTACTGCCGAGCTCATACCTCCTCTTTGTTTTTCAGTCAGCAATTCCACTGGCGTTTTATGCTCTTCTCTCCTTTTACCTGCAATTCCTTTGACATTCGTCTGAAACACACCTCAAATCCTAGCATCAGGATACAGAAACTAGTAGATCTTGTTGTTCTTGACCCTTTTTGGAACCTCACAAGGAACAGCCCTGGAGCTGTTTCCTCTGAAGTACACTGACCCATTTATATCTGTGACAGATGCCTGGGAGGTGCCAAGGTTTCCCACCTTGGGAAGGAGCAAAGGTCTGTGCTCATTCAGCCCTTTGGAGGGTTAATTATTGTTTTGCTTAAAAAAGCATTTGGCTGCCCTTAGGTGTAGGAATTTATTTAAGCCTTATCTGCATAATTATCATGTTTATTGCTCAACACAGCTGGATGGATATGAAGAGTGCAGTTTTTGATACACACTTTATGTCAGAACCATTACAAGGGAAAATGATCATCTCTTATAGCCCCTGCAAAAGGCTGGCAGTAATAGTTTGTTTTCTGACTTTAAAAACAATTCCTAGGACCAAATTTATTGGGCTTATTTACATATTTTTGACACTAAAGCTTTTCCTTCCTTTATGGAAATGTCTCCTGTGGTGATGAACACCCAGGATTTTGAAGGGTGGTTGGGGACCCGAGGTGCTTGGCTTAATAGACTCAAATTGCAGAGAGGAGGGAACTGCATCACGTGAAAGTCATTCACCTCTTTCAGGGACTTCTGCCAGGCACCCAAAATCACCATTTGTCTTCAGAAATCTTAGCCGCTTCTAACATCATTGTTACCGAGTTATTTAACATAGGAATTCTGGAGTAGCCAGAAAAATGTAGAGAGCATTTTAAGCCATGACTTTTTTTCTTTTTTTTTTTTTTTTTAAATCTTGCAAGATGACCATTGCTCTATTTGAAAGCATAGTATGTTGTATCATCCTTTATAGGTACACTTTTATGAGGCATTGATGGGTATTTCTGTATTTGTAACAGGGTGCAAGCATTTAAATGGTTCAACTTTGACTCATTCATTAGAGAGTGCTTACTATTTCAAATTCATATTATTGCATGAGGCAGCATACTGCAGTCTGAGGGCTTCCTGGTCCAGCCTGCAGTCTGCAGAAGTCTTGCAAATACCTGCATCACACATCCCTGGGGCAGCAGCTGGCTCACACGCTGGTGCGACTGCCAGCGATCTGGAATAACACTTGAAAATAAATATGAGATGCACACAAGTGCAAGCAAGGGCAGGGCAGGGATCTCTGCTGTATCTTCTAGCCGCTAAAACCCTCTTTTTTGTCCAAAGTGGGGGTGGGGTGTTATATTGGAAAAATGAACATTTAGCATCATTCTGACAAAGCTGATATTATCACCAGATAACATCTGATCTCAGCAACTGGGTTATGTAATGAGGTTGCAAAAGACCTAAAAAAGTAGCATTTCAGTTACTATCACCTTCATCAGTGATGTGAGAGCTATTGCATTTAAAACCTTGATTGTGTGTGGTAGGAGTGGGAACCAGTCAGTCTGTTGTCATTAGTTGGAGTGCTAGCTACTTCTATTTTCTGTTCACTTGTTTGTTATACAAATGAACCTTTTAGTTGTGGTTAGCAAGAAGATGAACATGGTGAAGTGACAGGATGGAACTTTTGCGTAAAAGCCAAAATAGAAGGCAGGGAGGTGAACACCCATCAGTTACGACTTCTCCTCTCCTTCGCTCCACTAATCTCTCCATGTTCCATAGATGATAAATTACCTATCACTCCCTTTCATTGGGAGAGTTCTCTTCTCATACTAACGTCCTGCCCCTACTCCTCAGTTACCTACCTACCTTCTCTCTTTTGGTCTGATCAATATCTCTAGTCAGACAAATTGGTTTTGACTTGCTTGCTCTGAAGAAGAGTGTGTGTGTAACTTCCAACTGTATGAGCTGGTCTTAAAAGTTACGTTATTTCCACCCACAAACATTACCTGGCTCTCAGTTACAGCTTTGTCCCTATAAAATAGGTGGTGTCATGGCCTGATGAGCGTGGTAGAAAATACCCATCGGACTAAAAGGCTGTTTAGCAGGAGGTAGCTCCTGAAGTTCTTATATGTATATAAATCACTTTGGCAGTGAAAAGACCTCCTGGGCCACAGCACAGAAACTTATTTGCCCTTCGTCCTACAGGTTGTGAAATTTGGGAGAAGAATATAGAAAGTATTTGATTATCATTATCTCTCCAGAACGCTTTTCCAATGCAAAGCCATTTCAGAACTGAGCAGTTGTTTAATCTCCTTTCCCGTTTCTGCTTTACAGTTCTGCAGATCAGCACAAAGTGTAAACAATTTGTCAGATGGGCCGGGGGATCAGTGTCAAAATCAGAGTCTGAACCTGGGTTGTGAACTTGGGACTGTCTCAAGCTGAAGGATCCAGTACTCTCAAGAGAACTGAAGAGGTATGTGTTTTAGTTCCTCCTGGTGACTGCCAGGTGACTCCTCTGGGTTTGCACATGGGGAGCAGAGCACGTTAGCCCTGCTGAGGGGTACCCGTGTTCTCTGCAAAAGTGACGGATGAGAGTCCTCACTAGTAACTTAGATATTTGGCATTGGATTTTAACAACATTTGCAAATACACAACTGAGCCTATCATTCAAAGATTTTTCTGAATCTTTTTTTCACGAACTTTTTTCAGTCTTTTTTTTCAATTTTTACCCCAAATTCACTTGCTGTTATTCTAATTCCAAAGTCTTGGGATGAAAAGTAGGTGAAATGTTTTCATTACTCTTAATAGACTGATCATGGTATGAAGAGTAATGTTACACTCCCAATTAAGAGACTTTACTCAGCATTTAACAGAACTATTGTTCCAGCTCATCTTTTTAACTTACCATCACAGACCGTACTTTCGAGGTGTTGATTAGCTTAGAGGGGTCTCGAGTTTATTAAAACACCTTCCTCTCTCTTCTGTGGCTACACTCTGTCATGTTTCCTCACCATGGAATAAACAAACCTTTCTACAGGTGATCAGCACAACATACTGCCTCAAATTGGGAAGCAATAAGACTTGGCCATTTCCCTCATTGAGTAGTACCTTACTCCAAATGAGGTCTCACTGGAGCACAAGTAATCCCATGGAAAGAGGCAGAGGAGCTGCTCCTTAGATTGCTTTCTTTTCATTTCTTGATATGTAGCTTGCTGCAGGGTGAAATAAGTGTTGTCTTGTAAAGAGCAGCCAGTGGCTGAGGCTCTGTCTAACAAGCCTTCTTGTGAGGGATGGTTGTTCAGTTGAGTGCCCTGGATGGGAGACTTCATGGAAGTGCCTTATTTGAACCTCTCATACTCTGGACCTTGACGCTAGGGACTGGAATTTCTTGTGAGAAGATGATGGACCTGGCTGAAAGTAGGAAAAATGTGTTTGGTTTAGAGTAAAAAAGAAATATGAAAGATAGGAAGAATGAAGACCATAAAAGTTTCATATAGACGATGAAGAGTCTGGTTTCTTGGGGACTATTGAAGGATAAACTTCTGAGACGTTTAAGGCATGCTCCTCGCTAACTACATTCACAAATAGATCTTCATTCTTCCCTTTAAAGCCTAGCACTACAATCCTCTGACAACTTGCATTTTTTTTTGTGTAGTATTATATCATGTCATGGTTTTTTTTTTTTCCACTGCCTGGTACTAACAGGAGGTGACATTACATGAGTGAGCTAATATAGCTGAAGTAGCTGTGATGGTGTGGGCTGTCACCTGAACTGAAGTCAAGAGGGCGGAAAAGACTAAAGAAAGCAAAGAAAAAAGTATCCCGTTCTTTGGAAAGTGCACTAATTTTGCAAGCGTTAGGATTCGAAGTAGATGTTGCTGAATTATTAGCAGAGATTTCAGCAATTTTTCTTGGGGACGGGGGAATTTATCATGATCTATTTCTGGATTTTCAGGGTTTATTATCTTAAAGTATTTGCCAATGGCTTACAGAGTATTCTTAAATATTCAGTTTACCTGCTATTTTTGGCATTTAGTCACTGAAGGCGTATGTTATAAATTCTACATCTTGGTCAGCTAAAAATGAACAATAAATAAACATGGGATTTGGGGTTATTTTTGCTAATTGCAGGCTTCCTCTTAAGGAAACACTCATGACTTGTGGTGGTTGAATCTAACAGAAAAAGGTCCTCAGGAAGAATTTCCTTATGATGATATCAAAAATGTCTTGAAATCTTGTGTTAATTCCAACAGCTTTTGGGGAGACAATAGCAATAGGAGCTCTTTAGAGTAGCAATCTATTAAATTCTGCGTTAGGAGCAATCTCTCCCTATGCCATTATTCACACAACTCCAGCTGCAGCCAGCCCCGAGCAGCAGGGGCCCTCTCCGATGCCAGAGTTTTGTGCTCAGTCTCATTGATCTTAACTTGCACCTTTTTGTTGTGTACTTGGTACGCAACAAATGCACCAAGAATAGCCCACAGTCACCCCAGAATAGCCGAGGGTCCAGTTAGTGAAGATGCTTGTTTGACATTTGGGTTCAGGCCGCGGGTCTGCTTGGTTCAGAACAGAGAAATGAATTCAGATGTCCCCTTGGCTGAGCAGTGTGTTGGGTAGGTGACATCCCTCTGCTGGATCAAGGAATATTTTTTTTGTATCAAGTAAATAAAAAATGCTCTTAGAAGATAGAGATGTATTTTTGGTGAGGTGGTGTAAATGTCATATCTCATTTGAGTGGAGTTCTGATCTGAAGCAGTTTTTTAAACGTGGAAAACCAGCTTTTGGCCATTTTGGGGTAGTTGAATCTGTCTGATTTGACCACAGACTCTGTACTAGACATGGGAAATCCTTCTTGCTTAAGGGCTTGTCTAAACTGATACATCTCCAGGAAATTTTGAATCAAAGTCTCTCAATAAAATCCCACTTCCTTTTATATTAAAAATAGATTCCTTAGAACTTCCTTTATTCTGAATTTGTATTGCTTTTTTGAGTTTTACTGCACTTTACCAATGAGGCACTGTTATATGGAGAACACCTCTAATCTGAGACATCTCCCTACATGTTGGTTAGCATATTCGTGATAAAGAGGTTAGAGAAGAGCAACAAAATAATTGTGCGTGCAAATAAATGTAATTACACAGAAAAATTAAGATCGTACAGCATGGTATCTGAGTAAAGAATGACTAAGTGGTGGGAAACACTAAAGAAGGTCTTGGAAGAACCTACAAAATATATAAAATATAAAATATATGAGCTTCAGGGAGGAAAGAATTATTTACAGGTAGAAAATATAAGGGAAAGTAACGTAATGAAACAAAGCAAAACTTGGTTCAAGCATCAGCCAAACTTCTGACAATGAGATGTAGTGTGTTATGATATGGTCTCCCTGGGCAAGTGGCAGTAGTTCAGTGTCTGGCACATTTAAAACTAGACCAGATAAGACACTGAAAAATGAATAATAAGGAACAATCCCACAGTGGCAGGAAGATGAACTGGAAGACCCAAGTGGTTGCTAAGAGATCCCATGGGATCTCAAGATCCTATGCTA